>NC_079192.1:24579111-24661814 GCF_029499605.1 Hyla sarda | reverse complement strand
TATGTCACTGGGGAGCGGCTCGGATTGGTTCGCTCTGCTCGCTCTTCACTGGGAGCCGCAGTGTATGGTAGGGAATAAAGTACGTGTAGACGTTCCTTGTTTCTATAGGCGGCGGCCATATTTCTGTAGCCAGAGATTAATAGAGATTTAGGTAATTCTCTCACCCATCATGGCTTCTCATGTGGAGACATATGTGGTGGGTGTGAGGGTTTTAGCCGGGCCTCGCTAGTTACTTGTCACAGTCCTCCGAGTTGGGATCTTATTATAGTGTATAGAATGGAACGATGCGATTTTCTCTACCTGCACCTGTTGTTTATGTGTCCAATTATTAATAACTACAGTGTCTCTGTGTCAGTTGCCGCCATATTGATTAAATACCAGCCAGTAAGATAGCCACAGTGCCTCCATAATAGTGACATCCACAGTGCCCCATAACAGTGACATCCACAGTGCCCCCATAACAGTGACATCCACAGTGCCCCATAATAGTGACATCCACAGTGCCCCATAATAGTGACATCCACAGTGCCCCATAATAGTGACATCCACAGTGCCTCCATAATAGTGACATCCACAGTGCCCCCATAACAGTGACATCAACAGTGCCTCCATAATAGTGACATCCACAGTGCCCCCATAATAGTGACATCCACAGTGCCCCCATAATAGTGACATCCACAGTGCCTCCATAACAGTGACATCCACAGTGCCCCAATAACAGTGACATCCACAGTGCCCCCATAACAGTGACATCCACAGTGCCCCATAACAGTGACATCCACAGTGCCCCATAATAGTGACATCCACAGTGCCCCCATAACAGTGACATCAACAGTGCCTCCATAACAGTGACATCCACAGTGCCCCCATAACAGTGACATCCACAGTGCCCCATAATAGTGACATCCACAGTGCTCCCATAACAGTGACATCCACAGTGCTCCCATAACAGTGACATCCACAGTGCTCCCATAACAGTGACATCCACAGTGCCCCCATAACAATGACATCCACAGTGCCCCCATAACAATGACATCCACAGTGCCCCATAACAGTGACATCCACAGTGCCCCATAATAGTGACATCCACAGTGCTCGCATAACAGTGACATCCACAGTGCTCCCATAACAGTGACATCCACAGTGCTCCCATAACAGTGACATCCACAGTGCCCCATAACAGTGACATCCACAGTGCCCCATAATAGTGACATCAACAGTGCCTCCATAACAGTGACATCCACAGTGCCCCCATAACAGTGACATCAACAGTGCCTCCATAACAGTGACATCCACAGTGCCCCCATAATAGTGACATCCACAGTGCCCCATAATAGTGACAGCCACAGTGCCTCCATAACAGTGACATTCACAGTGCCTCCATAACAGTGACATCCACAGTGCCCCATAATAGTGACAGCCACAGTGCCCCATAACAGTGACATCCACAGTGCCCCCATAACAGTGACATCCACAGTGCCCCCATAACAGTGACATCCACAGTCCCCAAAACAGTGACATCCACAGTCCCCCCATAACAGTGACATCCACAGTGCTCCCATAACAATGACATCCACAGTGCACCCATAATAGTGACATCCACAGTGCTCCCATAACAGTGACATCCACAGTGCTCCCATAACAATGACATTCACAGTGCTCCCATAATAGTGACATCCACAGTGCCTCCATAACAGTGACATCCACAGTGCTCCCATAACAGTGACATCCACAGTGCTCCCATAACAGTGACATCCACAGTGCCCCCATAACAGTGACATCCACAGTGCCCCATAACAATGACATCCACAGTGCCCCCCATAACAATGACATCCACAGTGCCCCCATAACAATGACATCCACAGTGCCTCCATAACAGTGACATCCACAGTGCCCCAAAGCAAAAAGAAAATATCCAGTGAGCAGTAGTTGTGTGGAGGAAAATGCCTTGTTGATATCAGAGGGGAATGGGCAGACTGGTTGGAGATGACAGAAAGGCAACAGTAACTCAAATACCCACTGGTTACAACCCTGCAGAACACATCTCTGATAGAAGAACGTTGTCTGGTCTGAGGAGTCTCCATTCCAGCTGTGACATTCAGATGGCAGGGTCAGAATCCGGTGTAAAGCCTGGATCAGGTTCAGGCTGGTGGGGGTGTAATGGTGTGGGGGAGAGCCGGACTGATGGTGCCCACCATGGTGCCCATCCTGCACACCCCTCCATATCTCTTGGAGTTGTTTTGTTTTACCCCTCTCCAGAAAATTTGGAAAAATTATGACCTCACTGATCACATTGGGGGAGATTGATCACAACCTGTGCAGAGGAAATGTTGACCAGTTGCCCCATAGCAACCAATCAGATCTCTTCTTTCATTTTTAAAGAGGTCTGTGAAAAATGAAAGCAGCAATCTGATTGGTTGCTATGGGGCAACTGGGCAACATTTCTTCTGCACAGGTTGTGATAATCCGTATTATTGTACCATTACCAGCCCATGTGCGTATATGCCAAAATTGTGCCCCGTGCCCCCTGCTCACATCCTGGTAGTTATTGTAACCCACTGTAACAAGTGTAAAGTGCAAACCCGGGAGCCATTGACAAACTTTTCTTCAGCCTTACAGCCTTAAAGGGGTACTCCGGTGGAAATCATATATATATATTTTTTTATATTCAACTGGTGCCAGAAAGTTAAACAGATTTGTAAATTACTTCTATTTAAAAATCTTAATCCTTCCAGTACTTATCAGCAGCTGTATGCTCCACAGGAAGTTGTATCATTCTTTTCTGTCTGACCACAGTGCTCTCTGCTGACACCTCTGTCCATGTCAGGAACTGTCCAGAGCAGGAGAGGCTTGCTATGGGGATTTGCTCCTACTCTGGACAGTTCCTAAAATGGACAGAGGTGTCAGCAGAGAGCACTGTGGTCAGACAGAAAGGAAATTCAAAAAGAAAAGAACTTCCTGTGGAACATACAGCAGCTGATAAGTACTGGAAGGATTAAGATTTTTTAACAGAAGTGATTTACAAATCTGTTTAATTTTCCGGCATCAGTTGATTTAAAAAATATTTTTTCCACCAGAGTACCCCTTTAACCATATGTACCGGGGATCTACCCCTAGGGGGAACACCTGGCTAGGAGCTCCCGTTGGCTGTCCGGTCATGCTGGAGGTGTAGTTTTGCAACAGCTGGAGGCACCCTGGTTGAGAAACCCTGGGTTTAAACCAACGGCTGTCCGGACATGCTGAGAGTTGTAGTTTTGCAACAGCTGGATGCTCCTGGTTGAGAAACCCTGGTTTAAACCAACGGCTGTCCAGGCATGCTGAGAGTTGTAGTTTTGCAACAGCTGGAGGCTCCCTGGTTGGGTAACACTGTTCTAGTCAATGAAGGTAAAGTATCTTACAGATCTGACCCCCCTTCACTACATTGTTTGATTCCATTATGATACCGTAGTTTGGGCGTCTGTATTTTGGAGTTGAGGGGTTGCATTATTTGAGGTCTGGTCTGAGGTCTGATTTATTTAGGGGGGTCTGGGTTATGTGTTTACTTCAGTGTCTAGTATGGTCTTCTACTTACTACAGGAGTGTAGGGGTCTGGTCCTTGAATTGTGCAGACCTTAGACCAGACCTGATCTGGGGTCTAAATTTATAAAAGGGTCTGATCTGATGTCTGAATTCATCTTGGTATCTGTATTTGTTGAGGGGTCTGGTGTGAGGTCCAGATTTCTTTAGGTAGTCTTTGTGCTAGAGAAAGCCTCCCTGTTATTGTGCCTTATTAGTGTTTCTGACCTCCAGCTTGTGACCTGACTTTGCTCCTTTGCCGCCTGCCTCCTGACCTTGTGCCTGTGACCTGACTACACTACCTTGCTGCCAGCCTTCTGACCCATGCTATGTCTGACTACGCTTCCTTCTCTGTGCCAAGTTACATCTGGGCAACCTGTGTGGACGGATTGTGCCACGGGTAGCGACCTGGGTGCTGCCTTTTGCAGCAAGTCCATCCCGCTTTGTGGCAAGCTCTGGTGAAAACCAGCGGCACCTTAGACTCTGCTCACTGGTGTGGTTCAGCCATTGTCCACACAGGAAAGCGGATCCACTTCCCAGTCGTTTACGGTAAGACCATTACATAAATATCATTAATAAGTCCGGTCTTATGTCTGATATATTTAGGGGATCTGGTCTGAAGTCTGAATTATTGAGGGGTCTGGTCTTTGGATTGTATGTATTTAGGAGTCTGGAGTCCAGACCTCTGACCAGACCTAAATAAATCAACTCCAGACTCCTATATACACATTATTCATTTGAGGTTCTGATCTGGGGTCTGAATTTATTTAAGGATCTGGTCTGATGTCTGAAATAATCTTGGGATCTATATAAGTCTGGTCTGAGGTCTAAATTTATTTAGGAAGTCCAGTTGAAGGTCTGATATATTTAGGGGGTGTGGTCTGAGATCTGTATTAGTTGAGAGGTCTAATCTGGGCTCTGAATTTATTTAGAAGTCTGGTCTGAGGTCTGAATTAATTTTGGTCTGAGGTGTAAATTATTTAGGAAATCTGGTGTGAGTTGCTTTTTTTTTTTAGTGGGTACCGTATTATTTGAGGGGTCTGATCTGGGGTCAAAATTTTTTTTTTTAGGTAGTTTTGTCTGAGGTCTGAATACATTTTTGGGGACTGGTCTGGCGTCTGTATTAACTGCGCGGTCTGGTCTGAGGTCTAAATTTACTTAGAAAGTCTGATGTGAGGTTTGATTTTTTTTTTATTTTAGTGGGACTGTTCTAGTTGAGGGATCTGATCTGGGGCCTAAATTTTTTTTAGGAAGTCTTGTCTGAGGTCTGAATTCATTTTGGAGTCTGGTCTGGGGGTCTATATTAAGTGAGGGGTCCGGTCTGAGGTTTGATATGTTATGGGGGTCTGGTCTGAGGTCTGAATTTATTAGAGTCTAGAATGAGGAGTGAATTTATTTACAGCTGTAGTCGTTAGCTCAACTTATTTTGGGGTCTGGTCTAGGGTTTGTCCCACACCCCCCATCTCTGTTCATTACTTATATGGCCAATAGAGTGTGTGGGGGGTACTTGGTTTTATTCTTAGATGCAGCATATTACAACAGAGTCAGAAGAGAAGAGCACACCAGTCCGGACGGCGGTACAGAGAGAAAGGACCTGTAAATAGTAAGTACGCTGGTCTTGTGATAAGGAAACCACATGGTATAACAACCGATACAATATCTGATCACATGAAGAATAGATTCGGATCGGCTGCTACAAGACTCATTGTCCCTGAACAGCCAAGTTTTCTCTCTCTGGAGAACATAGTTGATCACAAAAAGACAAAAACAGTCCCTGTACAATATGTGTCAAGAGGGTTTAGTTACTGCCACTCCCAAAAATAGACCTTTTCAGAATGAGGAAACCTAGCAGCATACAGAGGTAGGTGCACAGAAGGATCAGAAAGCAGAGGTGGACCAGGGTGATTGTCCAGAAAGCGTACAGGTACAGAACCCGGTTACAGCGCTTCAAGCTTGACGGTTCATCCCAGGGTTCATGGGTTAGAGAATAGATCCATACATTACCTGCAGAGGAGAGAAAGGTAAGAGTGAATTTTGTGGTAGTGACCTCCTCTACTGTGATTGAGCATTGCCTGTACATCCACTGACTATCCTCCTATACACTGCCTTCACTACCTGCTGTAACTCCCTCTACTATCCTCCTACACACTGCCTTCACTACCTGCTGTAACTCCCTCTACTATCCTCCTATACACTGCCTGTACTACCTGCTGTAACTCCCTCTACTGTCCTCCTATACACTGCCTTCCCTAGCTGCTGTAGCTCCCTCTACTATCCTCCTATACACTGCCAGCACTGCCTGCTGTCTGCTGTAACTCCCTCTACTATCCTCCTATACACTGCCTGTACTGCCTGCTGTAACTCCCTCTACTATCCTCCTACACACTGCATGCACTACCTGCTGTAACTCCCTCTACTATCCTCCTATACACTCCCAGCACTGCCTGCTATAACTACCTCTACTATCCTCCTATACACTGCCAGCACTACCTGATGTAACTCCCTCTACTATCCTCCTATACACTGCCTTCGTTACCTGCTGTAACTCCCTCTACTATCCTCCTATACACTGCCTTCCGTAGCTGCTGTAACTCCCTCTACTATCCTCCTATACACTGCCTGTACTGCCTGCTGTAACTCCCTCTACTATCCTCCTACACACTGCATGCACTACATGCTGTAACTCCCTCTACTATCCTCCTATACACTGCCAGCACTGCCTGCTATAACTACCTCTACTATCCTCCTATACACTGCCAGCACTGCCTACTGTAACTCCCTCTACTATCCTCCTATACACTGCCTGTAGTACCTGCTGTAACTCCCTCTACTATCCTCCTATACACTGCCTGTACTACCTGCTGTAACTCCCTCTACTATCCTCCTATACACTGCCTTCACTGCCTGCTGTAACTCCCTTTAGTATCCTCCTATACACTGCCTACACTACCTGCTGTAACTCCCTCTACTATCCTCCTATAAACTGTCTGTACTACCTGCTGTAACTCCCTCTACTGCCCCCCTATACACTGCCAGCACTACCTGCTGAACTCCCTCTACTATCCTCCTATACGCTGCCAGCACTACCTGCTGAATTCCCTCTACTATCCTCCTATACACTGTCTTCACTATCTGCTGTAACTCCCTCTACTCTCCTCCTATACACTGCCTGCACTACCTGCTATAACTACCTCTACTATCCTCCTATACACTGCCAGCACTGCCTACTGTAACTCCCTCTACTATCCTCCTATACACTGCCTGTAGTACCTGCTGTAACTCCCTCTACTATCCTCCTATACACTGCCTGTACTACCTGCTGTAACTCCCTCTACTATCCTCCTATACACTGCCTTCACTGCCTGCTGTAACTCCCTTTAGTATCCTCCTATACACTGCCTACACTACCTGCTGTAACTCCCTCTACTATCCTCCTATAAACTGTCTGTACTACCTGCTGTAACTCCCTCTACTGCCCCCCTATACACTGCCAGCACTACCTGCTGAACTCCCTCTACTATCCTCCTATACGCTGCCAGCACTACCTGCTGAATTCCCTCTACTATCCTCCTATACACTGTCTTCACTATCTGCTGTAACTCCCTCTACTCTCCTCCTATACACTGCCTGCACTACCTGCTGAACTCCCTCTAGTATCCTCCTATACACTTCCAGCACTACCTGCTGAACTCCCTCTACTATCCTCCTATATACTGTCTTCACTATCTGCTGTAACTCCCTATACTATCCTCCTTTGCACTTCCTTCACTATCTGCTGTAACTCCCTCTACTATCCTCCTACACACTGCCTGTACTGCCTGCTGTAACTCCCTCTACTATCCTCCTTTACACTGCCTGTACTGCCTGCTGTAACTCCCTCTACTATCCTCCTATACACTGCCTGTACTGCCTGCTGTAACTATCCTCCTATACACTGCCAGCACTACCTGATCTAACTCCCTCTACTATCTTCCTATACACTGCCAGAACTGCCTGCTGTAACTTCCTCTACTGTCCTCCTATACACTGCCTTCACTATCTGCTGTAACTCCCTCTACCATCCTCCTACACACTGCCAGCACTACCTGCTCTAATTCCCTCAACTATCTCCCTATACACTGCCAGCACTGCCTGCTGTAACTTCCTCTACTATCCTCCTATACACTGTCTTCACTATCTGCTGTAACTCCCTCTACTCTCCTCCTATACACTGCCTGCACTACCTGTTGTAACTCCCTCTACTATCCTCCTATACACTGCCTGTACTACCTGCTGAACTCCCTCTACTATCCTCTGATACACTTCCTGTACTGACTGCTGTAACTCCCTCTACTATCCTCCTACACACTGCCTGTACTACCTGCTGAACTCCCTCTACTATCCTCTGATACACTGCCTGTACTGCCTGCTGTAACTCCCTCTACTATCCTCCTATACACTGTCTTCACTACCTGCTGTAACTCCCTCTAGTATCCTCCTATACACTACCAGCACTACCTGCTGAACTCCCTCTAGTATCCTCCTATACACTTCCAGCACTACCTGCTGAACTCCCTCTACTATCTCCCTATACACTGCCAGCACTGCCTGCTATAACTTCCTCTACTATCCTCCTATACACTGTCTTCACTATCTGCTGTAACTCCCTCTACTCTCCTCCTATACACTGCCTGCACTACCTGTTGTAACTCCCGCTACTATCCTCCTATACACTGCCTGTACTACCTGCTGAACTCCCTCTACTATCCTCCTACACACTGCCTTTACTTCCTGCTGTAACTCCCTCTACTATCCTCCTATACACTGCCTGTGCTGCCTGCTGTAACTCCCTCTACTATCCTCCTATACACTGCCAGCACTACCTGCTCTAACTCCCTCTACTATCTTCCTATACACTGCCAGCACTGCCTGCTGTAACTTCCTCTACTATCCTCCTATACACTGTCTTCACTATCTGCTGTTACTCCCTTTACTCTCCTCCTATGCACTGCCTGTACTACCTGCTGAACTCCCTCTACTATCCTCCTATACACTGCCTGTACTACCTGCTGAACGCCCTCTACTATCCTCTGATACACTGCCTGTACTGCCTGCTGTAACTCCCTCTACTATCCTCCTATACACTGTCTGCACTTCCTGCTGTAACTCCCTCTACTGTCCCCCCTATACACTGCCAGCACTACCTGCTGAACTCCCTCTAGTATCCTCCTATACACTTCCAGCACTACCTGCTGAACTCCCTCTACTATCCTCCTATATACTGTCTTCACTAGCTGCTGTAACTCCCTATACTATCCTCCTATGCACTTCCTTCACTATCTGCTGTAACTCCCTCTACTATCCTCCTACACACTGCCTGTACTGCCTGCTGTAACTCCCTCTACTATCCTCCCATACACTGCCAGCACTACCTGCTGTAACTCCCTCTACTATCCTCCTATACACTGCCAGCACTACCTGCTGTAACTCCCTCTACTATCCTCCTATACACTGCCAGCACTACCTGCTGTAACTCCCTCTACTATCCTCCCATACACTGCCAGCACTAGCTGCTGTAACTCCCTCTACTATCCTCCTATACACTGCCAGCACTACCTGCTGTAACTCCCTCTACTATCCTCCTATACACTGCCAGCACTACCTGCTGTAACTCCCTCTACTATCCTCCTATACACTGCCAGCACTAGCTGCTGTAACTCCCTCTACTATCCTCCTATACACTGCCAGCACTACCTGCTGTAACTCCCTCTACTATCCTCCTATACACTGCCTTCACTACCTGCTGTAACTCCCTCTACTATCCTCCTATACACTGCCAGCACTACCTGCTGTAACTCCCTCTACTATCCTCCTATACACCGCTTTCACTACCTGCTGTAACTCCCTCTACTATCCTCCTATACACTGCTTTCACTACCTGCTGTAACTCCCTCTACTATCCTCCTATACACTGCCAGCACTACCTGCTGTAACTCCCTCTGCTATCCTCCCATACACTGCCAGCACTACCTGCTGTAACTCCCTCTACTATCCTCTTATACACTGCCAGCACTACCTGCTGTAACTCCCTCTTACTATCCTCCTATACACTGCTTTCACTACCTGCTGTAACTCCCTCTACTATCCTCCTATACACTGCCAGCACTACCTGCTGTAACTCCCTCTACTATCCTCCTATACACTGCTTTCACTGCCTGCTGTATCTCCTCCTTCTATCCTTCCAGGAACTCCTGCACTACCTGCTGTAAAGAGGTGCACTTGTACAGGATATCCCTCCAGGGCTTCCATATTTACCTGCTATGAAGAAAGCGAAGAGGAATAGGAGAATTACACCCTGAGCACAAAGACTGGCAAAATTGACCCCAGGTGACCTGATCTTCATCTACACTGCCAGCACTACCTGCTGAACTCCCTCTAGTATCCTCCTATACACTTCCAGCACTACCTGCTGAACTCCCTCTACTATCCTCCTATATACTGTCTTCACTAGCTGCTGTAACTCCCTATACTATCCTCCTATGCACTTCCTTCACTATCTGCTGTAACTCCCTCTACTATCCTCCTACACACTGCCTGTACTGCCTGCTGTAACTCCCTCTACTATCCTCCCATACACTGCCAGCACTACCTGCTGTAACTCCCTCTACTATCCTCCTATACACTGCCAGCACTTACCTGCCTGTAACTCCCTCTACTATCCTCCTATACACTGCCAGCACTACCTGCTGTAACTCCCTCTACTATCCTCCCATACACTGCCAGCACTAGCTGCTGTAACTCCCTCTACTATCCTCCTATACACTGCCAGCACTACCTGCTGTAACTCCCTCTACTATCCTCCTATACACTGCCAGCACTACCTGCTGTAACTCCTCTACTATCCTCCTATACACTGCCAGCACTAGCTGCTGTAACTCCCTCTACTATCCTCCTATACACTGCCAGCACTACCTGCTGTAACTCCCTCTACTATCCTCCTATACACTGCCTTCACTACCTGCTGTAACTCCCTCTACTATCCTCCTATACACTGCCAGCACTACCTGCTGTAACTCCCTCTACTATCCTCCTATACACCGCTTTCACTACCTGCTGTAACTCCCTCTACTATCCTCCTATACACTGCTTTCACTACCTGCTGTAACTCCCTCTACTATCCTCCTATACACTGCCAGCACTACCTGCTGTAACTCCCTCTGCTATCCTCCCATACACTGCCAGCACTACCTGCTGTAACTCCCTCTACTATCCTCTTATACACTGCCAGCACTACCTGCTGTAACTCCCTCTACTATCCTCCTATACCACTGCTTTCACTACCTGCTGTAACTCCCTCTACTATCCTCCTATACACTGCCAGCACTACCTGCTGTAACTCCCTCTACTATCCTCCTATACACCCGCTTTCACTGCCTGCTGTATCTCCTCCTTCTATCCTTCCAGGAACTCCTGCACTACCTGCTGTAAAGAGGTGCACTTGTACAGGATATCCCTCCAGGGCTTCCATATTTACCTGCTATGAAGAAAGCGAAGAGGAATAGGAGAATTACACCCTGAGCACAAAGACTGGCAAAATTGACCCCAGGTGACCTGATCTTCATCTACACTGCCAGCACTACCTGCTGAACTCCCTCTAGTATCCTCCTATACACTTCCAGCACTACCTGCTGAACTCCCTCTACTATCCTCCTATATACTGTCTTCACTAGCTGCTGTAACTCCCTATACTATCCTCCTATGCACTTCCTTCACTATCTGCTGTAACTCCCTCTACTATCCTCCTACACACTGCCTGTACTGCCTGCTGTAACTCCCTCTACTATCCTCCCATACACTGCCAGCACTACCTGCTGTAACTCCCTCTACTATCCTCCTATACACTGCCAGCACTACCTGCTGTAACTCCTCTACTCCTATACACTGCCAGCACTACCTGCTGTAACTCCCTCTACTATCCTCCCATACACTGCCAGCACTAGCTGCTGTAACTCCCTCTACTATCCTCCTATACACTGCCAGCACTACCTGCTGTAACTCCCTATACTATCCTCCTATACACTGCCTTCACTACCTGCTGTAACTCCCTCTACTATCCTCCCATACATTGCCAGCACTAGCTGCTGTAACTCCCTCTACTATCCTCCTATACACTGCCAGCACTACCTGCTGTAACTCCCTCTACTATCCTCCTATACACTGCCTGTACTGCCTGCTGTAACTCCCTCTACTATCCTCCCATACACTGCCAGCACTAGCTGCTGTAACTCCCTCTACTATCCTCCTATACACTTCCAGCACTACCTGCTGTAACTCCCTCTGCTATCCTCCTATACACTGTCTTCACTACCTGCTGTAACTCCCTCTACTATCCTCCCATACACTGCCAGCACTACCTGCTGTAACTCCCTCTACTATCCTCCTATACACTGCCAGCACTACCTGCTGTAATTCCCTCTACTATCCTCCTATACACTGCCTGTACTACCTGCTGTAACTCCCTCTACTATCCTCCTATACACTGCCAGCACTGCCTGCTGTAACTCCCTCTACTATCCTCCTATACACTGCCTGTACTGCCTGCTGTAACTCCCTCTACTATCCTCCTATACACCGCTTTCACTGCCTGCTGTAACTCCCTCTACTATCCTCCTATACACCGCTTTCACTGCCTGCTGTATCTCCTCATTCTATCCTTCCAGGAGCTCCTGCACTACCTGCTGTATCTCCTCCTTCTATCCTCCTATACACCGCTTTCACTGCCTGCTGTATCTCCTCCTTCTATCCTTCCAGGAACTCCTGCACTACCTGCTGTAAAGAGGTGCACTTGTACAGGATATCCCTCCAGGGCTTCCATATTTACCTGCTATGAAGAAAGCGAAGAGGAACAGGAGAATTACACCCTGAGCACAAAGACTGGCAAAATTGACCCAGGTGACCTGATCTTCATCTATACATGGCAGGCAGGTCATGGAGAGGTACAGGAGACATGCCAACCCCGTTATGATGAGATAGTACGGGATGAGGTACTGCCCGGGGCAGCCATTTATATAGAACACTCCTGAGAATATAATTAAAAAATAAATAAATAAATAACACAACAATGTGAATGGATAAAGCTAAAGTGCATCTGGTTCCTATAGTAGAGATCATCACTTTCCTGGTCGAATTCACAATTTTTTAGGTATTTTTCAAAATTTTTACAGTTGTAAAGTGCAGGAGAGACAAAGGTTCTGTCTTCCCTGTCTCTATACTGGATCCATAGCTGTTGCAAACTACAACTCCCAGCATGCCCGGACAGCCGTTGGCTGCCCGGGCATGCTGGGAGTTGTAGTTTTGCAACAGTTTTAAGATCACTGCTTTAAGTGTGTCGCTGTCTTGGCATGTATTTAGCATTCCAATAAGGTACATCAGTGTCTCGTTGGGTAAATGGTAGTCTGTGTACCCTCTCTGCCCACATGAGGTGACATCGGCTGTGTTGTTGGCAAATACAAAATCTAAGATTAATGTAAAATCTTCATAGATTCTGTTTTTGGTTAGAAAACTCCGGGTGTAATGAAGAAAACTGTGTCCCTGAAGCAGAATGTGACCCTCTGTACAGGGACACACTTTTCTGCTTTACAGACAGCTCCCTCTCACATCCTAACCTCTAATCCTAACCCCTAATCCTAACCTCTAATCCTAACCTCTAATCCTCACCCCTAATCCTAACATCTAATCCTAACCCCTACTTCCAATCCTAACCCTAATCCTAATCCTAACCCTAATCCTAACCCCAATCCTAACCCCTAATCCTAACCCCTACCCCTAATCCTAACCCCTAATCCTAACCCCAATCCTAGCCCCTAATCCTAACCCCTAATCCTAACCCCCAATCCTAACCCCTAATCCTAACCCCTAATCCTAACCCCTAATCCTAATCCCAATCCTAACCCTTTTTCCTAACCCCTAATCCTAACCCCAATCCTAACCCCTAATCCTAACCCCTAATCCTAACCCTAATCCTAACCCCTAATCCTAAACCTAATCCTAACCCCTTCACCTTACCCCTAATCCCTAATATTATCCCTTACCCATAATCCTAACCCTAATCCTAATATCTAATCATATCCCTTACCCCTAATTCTAACCCAAACCCCTAATCTTAACCCCTAACAGTGATCAGCACTGAGAAGATCTGAGAGCTCTGAGCTCAGGAGCTCAGGTCACATTCGGCTACAGGTCACAGTTTTTTTTGCTAAATCTATCAGAGCCCCTAAGTGTCAATCAGTATTTCTAGTACTGTTTATCTCATATGGGACACGGGGGGATTTTGGGTGTTTTCATTTTCAATATGGTCCAACCTTCCTTTAGCGTTCGGGGAGGGGTAAACCGCAGCCTAACAGTTTTGGTGCCAGGATATTCCTCCCTGAACAAACGGGTAGGGTGGTAAAAATCTTTAGCATTTTAATAAAATACAATGTTGGGTGAATGGTGGTACGTGTACCCTCTTTGCCCACATGGGATGATATTGGCTCTGTTGTACCCAAGTATAAAATTTAAGTAAAAAGATTCAGTTTTTGACTGGAGACTCCCGCGCCATAGTGCGAAATCTATCAGTCATTATTTCTAGCACTGTTTTCCTCATATGGGACTGAGGGGGGTTTTGGGTGTTTTTATTTTCAATATGGCCCGTCCTTCCCTTAAGTCGCAATTTCCATGGAGAATACCCCATTGGAGTTCCGCACAGAGATTCCGCAGCAGCAGCGTCCCATTGTATTCAATGGGATTCTGCTTTGCTGTGCACACAACGGAATTTCTGTGCCAGAGATTTCTGTCACGGAAATTCCAATTTCCGTGTCCCCAGAAAGAATGAACCTGTCCATTCTTTCTGCGGACTCCTCACTGAATGCATAGCCGTCTACGAGATGGTGCATTCCCGTTCGCCCGCGGTCTGCAGAAAGGGATTTTTCGTTCAGACATTCTGTGGTGTGAACATAGCCTTACAGTTCGGGAAGGGGTAAGCTGCAGCCAGAGACAGTTCTGGTGCCAGCATATCCCTCCTAGAACAAAAGGGTTGGGCGGTAAAAATCTAGAACACCCATTCCTTCTATCCACCGGCCGATAATGAAGCCTCCATACACCTTAGACTGTGGCAGTAGGTTTGTCCAACTTTGAAGTGTATGGGCACCCAGAGCTTGTGCAAGGATTTTTGCCACCGTAGGCGAAAGCTAATTTTGCCGCCCCTTGACACGCCCCACCTTACTACTGGGGTGACACACTGTAACAAACCTCCTCCTCATAGGGCGAATGTATGGAGGTGCTCACAATATCAGGATGCTGGATAGACCTGACCTGTCTGTCTGGCCTCGGAGGTGGCACTACGCTCCTCCAGCAGGCTGAAGAATGCAGATTATTATGGTACCGGGGAGAGGGGGGTGCGACCGGTATACTGGCTGGTCTGGTGCTTCGGATGATCGGCAAGTGCTTTGGATTCAGGCTGGATATTAACTTTCTTGCCTCGGGCAGAGCCATGCCCCCATCAAGAGGGCGCTCCAGGCGGCTGCCTATTTTGCCTATAGGCAGGACCGGCCCTGTGGGCACCATATGGCCAAGTTGCGGCCATGACAACCTATGCCCACCCTTCCTATAGTTATGTCTCCTAATCTAGACAAATTAAGATGGAAAGACGAAGGAAATAGGGGCATAGGGTAGAATGGAGATAACAGAAGGTGCTTGCAAACCAGGAGGACCAGGGTCAACATCCATGGGAGTCCATGATGGGCATTAAATGGTTATTATGGTTCTATGTTTTAAAGGGGTACTCTGCTGCTCAGCGTTGGAACAAACTGTTCAGAATGCAGTAGCCGGCATCGGGAGATTGTGACGTCATAGCCACGCCCCCTCATGATGTCACACCCTGCCCCCTCAATGCAAGTCTATGGGAGGGGGCGTGACGGCCGTCACGCCCCCTCCCATAGACTTGCATTGAGGGGGAGGAGAGTGACGTGATGAGGGCGGGGCTATGAGGTCACGAGCTCCCGATGCCGGCTACTGCATTCTGAACAGTTTGTTCCAAATGCTGAGCATTGGAGTACCCCTTTAACTGTGGCATGTATACATGCCGTGTAATAGGACATCTCAGCTTGGGATCTTCATCGTAAGCCAAATTGTAGAGCAGCTACAAAAAACATCTTCCTCAATGGACAACCTGTTCTGTCCTACATTACATGGTCAACCTACTGATTTCAGTAAGTACCAGGTAAAGCTGGAATGAGTCCCTCTGTACATCCCATACACGGACGTAAACCCTTGAAGGCCTTGACCGAGTGTGAACCCAACCTACGATGGTCTCACGGCCCATTTACAATAGTATACTGCTGTGTACCAATTATACTAAATAGGTAAGTATGATACAAATGAGTTATCTGTTGATGGCTTTTAAAGTAGAGACGAAACAATACATTATCTCAAAATTGAGTCAAGACTGACTTTTTTGGGGAACAAGGACAGAAGGGAGATGATAACATAAAGGACTCACCAATAGTAATGCTGGTAATGTTTATTCCCACCAGGATGCACTTCAGAGTGACTGCAGGAAGAAGAAACAGGGGTCACGCATAAGCTTCTGGGGCCTACGGTCTCTGAGGACTATGGCTACGGTCTCTGAGGACTCCTTAAATCACTGAGGTAATCAAAGGAGTTTTACAAAATGTAATATGCCCCACTCCCTCTCTGGTCCCCCGCAGCTTCTGGTCCCTGATCTTCTGTCTTTTTCCTGCTGTTGAGATGGGCCTTTGGTGCAGGACCTGCCGGCTCAGCCAATCACTGCCCAAGACGGGACATCACTGCAGCCAGTGATTGGCTGAGACAGCAGGTACTTCATTTAGTGCTTGTCTCGAAATCAGGAAGAAGAGAGAAAAAGGAGGGGGGGAGGGAACCATACGGAGCAGAACAGGAGCTGAGGTGGGCCAGCAAAGGACCATGGCTAGGTAAGTATGGCTTTTTTTCTATTATTTGTTATCTGGGTACCTCTCTAGTGCCTGTTCTGTCTATACCATAATCTTTGATTAACCTTGACTTTGATAATACACACACTTCCATATGTATCTCCATCCCCGACTGGTACTCCTTAAAGGGGTACTCCGCCCCTAGACATCTTATTCCCTATCCAAAGGATAGGGGATAAGATGTTTGATCGTGGGGGTCCCAACGCTGGGGACCCCAGTGGTCTCCCTGCTGCACCCAGCGTTCGTTTAGAGCATCGGAGGCTCGTGGTGTCATGGCCATGCACCGCTCGTGATGTCATGGCCACGCCACGCTCGTGACGCCACAGCCATGCCCCCTCAATGCAAGTCTATGGGAGGGGGCGTGACGGCCGTCACGCCCCCTCCCATAGACTTGCATTGAGGGGGCATGGCCGTGGCGTCATGAGCGGGGCGTGGCTGTGATGTCACAAGATTCAGGCCCACATTGTCAGTCATCCGGAGCGAAGTTTGCTCCGTGCACCGGATGTCTGGGGTGTCGCAGCCGAGATCGCAGGGGTCCCCCACAATGGGACCCCCGCGATCTGACATCTTATTCCCTTTCCTTTGGATAGGGGATAAGATGTCTAGGGGCGGAGAACCCCTTTAATGACTACTCCCCGTGATACATTTACGTTAGGTAAGGGTCATCCAAACCCACCGACCTTCTAATGTTTATGGGGGCCTCCTGACCTTCTTCTAACAGTGTGTGGGATTTTAAATGCCTATCCTTTCGTTCTTGTGGAGATAGGCCCCCACCAGAGGAGTAGGGCAGCAGCCCACCCATCCCATCTCTCCATTATATGGGGTGGAGGAATGTGAGAGAAGGCTGTTGGCCAAACATCTGTCTTACGTGTTTGTCCTGCCTTATATCGTGAGGTTACCACTGCTATCCTTTCCCTATGTGGCCCAATGGTTCTCGATGTGAACGGTTCTACCAACTTACTTGAAACGGTCTTTGGCAAGAATGACTTCTGAACGATGCTCAGCAGAGGGGTCCGGGGGTTGTCAGCACCGTCCATGTCACCGGCTAAAGAACCTCTTATGGGACCTGCTGCTATACACTCAGAGAACCTGTGTAGGGGGGGGGGGGGGGGGCACAAAGAGCTAACGTCATGGATGTGTCAGTATTGTGTCATATTGGTCTTTGCAAGGGTTCTATACAAAGTATTTACACCCCCCCCCTTCTTTCTTGAACTTTTCATGTACAGTGACCCCCCCCCCCCCCCCCCGACCTACGATGGCCCCGACATATGATAATTTCAACATCAACATACGATGCTTTTGTATGTCAGGGCCATCGCATAAACGGCTTTCTGGCAGCGCAGACTGCTTCAGCTACCACCGGATAGCCGTTTACGGTGCCTCGTGTGGTCCGCTGATGATCACTTACCTGTCCTCGGGGCTCTGGAGCGTCTTCTTCACGATCCCCTGCATCGCCGGCGCTCTCCATTGTCGTCATCACGTCGCCGAGCAATCCGTCCCGTCATCCAATAGGAGCGGCGTGCGTAGTGACGTGATGGCGGCGACGGAGAGCGAGGATCCCGGGCAGCAGAGACGTCCAGAGCGGCGGGGAAACCACAGGAACGCGGCGACGGCGATGGAGGGCGACATCCAGGGCAGTGACAAGCGGGGATGGTCCGGAAGCGGCGGGGACAGGTGAGTATAACTTCCTATACTTTACATTGCACAGATCCCTCAACGTACGATGGTTTCAACAAACGATGGTCCATATGGAACGGATTACCATTGTATGTTGAGGGACCACTGTATTTAAAGTGGTTCTCCGCCCCTAGACATCTTATCCCCTATCCACCGCTGGGGACCCCCATGATCTCCCTGCTGCACCCGGCGTTTGTTTAGAGCGTTGGGTGCAGCGCCGGAGGCTCGTGACGTCACGGCCACACCCCCTCAATGCAAGTCTATGGGAGGGGGCGTGACGGAGTCACGCCCCCTCCCATAGACTTGCATTGAGGGGGCGTGGTCGTGACGTCACGAGCCTCCGCCCTGCATCGCCAGTCATCTGGCACGGAGCGAAGTTCGCTCCATGCACCGTATGTCTGGGGTGCTGCAGCCGAGATTGCAGGGGTCCCCAGCGACAGGACCCCCGCGATCAGACATCTTATCCCCTATCCTTCGGATAAGGGATAAGATGTCTAGGGGCGGAGTACCCCTTTAAATCGATCTGGTTGCCAATAGTTCTGTAATCTTCTCCTGCAGTCTACAGAGAGGTTTTCCTTGTATTTTCCATACCGTGATGCTGACACCACTGGTGTGTTTTTGGCGGTGTTTGGCTTACACCATTTCAATAGCCATGTCATAGAGTTATAAACTTAGCCCAATGTTTTTGTGTTTTTGTGGTCATTTTTGGCATTAGTGGCCCCAGAGGTGTTTATACTCCATCTACTCTTGTACATATGGACAAAACCAAACCAGACTTGCATGTTTAAGGGGTAATAGACCTTCTAAAATATCTTGGTTGGATCAAGTGGCGGCCATATTTTTCCTCCGTTGGGGAAAAAAAATTTCATTGCCAAAAAGTTAAACAGATTTGTTAATTACTTTTATTTAAAAATCTTTATCATTCTAGTACTTATCAGCTGCTGTATGCTTCACAGGAAGTTGTATAGTTCTTTTCTGCCTGACCTGATTGCTCTCCGCTGACACCTCTGTCCGTGTCAGGAACTGTCCAGAGCAGGAGAGGTTTGCTATGTGGATTTGGTCCTGCTCGGGACAGTTCCTGACACGGACAGAGATGTCAGCAGAGAGCACTGTGGTCAGACAGAAAAGAACAACTCAACTTCCTGTGGAGCATACAGCAGGCGATAAGTACTGGAAGGATTAAGATTCTTAAATAGAAGTAATTTACAAATCTGTTAAACTTTTTGGCACCAGTTGATTTAAAAACATTTTTTTTCTACTGGAGTACCCCTTTAGGACATATCTGTGCTATAAGGGCCTGGGTTCATAGATGTCATAAATTCTCCAGGGTGAGGACAGATGGGGCGGTCCACCCAATGTCGTGCCCCACCACCTGATATAGGACTGTGGAAGCAACTGATGGCACCTGAAGGACTGTACAGTGGACTATATTATATACCTATATAGAAAGTTCCCATCCTATAAATCAGTAGGATTTATAGTAAAGTTCAATCTTGGCTTCTTCATGCAGGACCCTTGGGGCAATTTCACACCTCTTGGTAGCCATGGGGACTGGCGGGGATACCAGTGGAGATGGGTCCAACTAGGACTGGCCCCGCTCTCTACAAGGGTCCCATATAGTCGGCCTCTATGGAACATTTGCTCTGAGAGATCATCCTATGTTATGTATGAGGCAAAAACCCTGACAAATAATCTAAAAACTAAAACCTGACCCATTCATTTTTGTCCGGTGTCTTTTGGTAACTGGACCCAGAACCACCTGGAGATATTAATGTGGTGTCCCGGTACCGTATTGCATACCGTACCTTGCATGGTGGTCCCCAAAGTCAGAGTAACTACGCTCAGGTAGGGTCCCCCAGGAGGGACAGCCCCTAGTCGCCTCTCTTCTATTCTAATTCTGTAGTGTTTACATATTGTTGTACATATTTATTAATAATAATGTATATTTGATATAATATATAGTACTTACCTTGTTAGCGTCGCAGGACCTTCGGTCATGTGACCATGTTAAATCCTCTATGGTATATTAGAGGACCTTTGGGGGCCCTTGGGTCACATGTTACCCATAATTCTATGTGAAGGTGATTGACATCCGTATGGACCAATCAGCACTAGTCCAGCCCCTGCCCATATAAGGGAGTTGTAGCCAATTATCACTCTCTTGGGTTGCTGCTCTCGTGGATGCCGGACTAGCAGGATGGATCTGCACAACTTTCAAAGACGTGCTAGGCTAGAAAACCTACCGGCCTCAGCTGAACCAAAACCGTGAGTTCTAAACTAATCCCCGCTAAAGCTAGCATGACTACTGGACCGCAACTAATTCCCCTAAAGCCAGTGGAACAGCGCCTATCAGTCTAAGGACTCAAAATTGCTTAAGGTCCCAACCTTTGTCAATCTCCATGAGAATTTGCATTTGTAGAGACTGTGCCGGTTATGAAGCTTGCAGAAAATCTTCAGTAAAAGTTCCAACTATTTTCAGCAAACTCTCCGGTTGTGGACATTCAATTATTCTATACCTCCCTATTGCTCTTGGGAAGGGTGGAGGTAGGACAAGCATTACAGAGGAGCCCTCACCCTGGCATCACGAATAGCAAGGGTTAAGCAAACACCCTTTAGTCACTGCACAGCTACACTCCCTACACCCAACTCCCCCAGGCTATCACATTAATATAACATCACTATTAGAAGCTTGAATACTCACTGGACCCAGAAGAAACACAGAGCGCGGAGAACTGGTGGGACTGGATATAACTGTGAGACTGAAGCAATAAATAACCACAAGATCATCATCATCTGATATAAACTTCCGCTATACAAGTGACGGGGCAGGAAAGAGATAAGGACTGATACACAACTACTCCCCCAATCATCTACTGACAACTATCATACATCTCTACTGCACTGCTGGGCTGATGTATCTAAGCCTCTCATGTGATACTGTCAACTGAGGCAGTGCAACCAAGCTTGTTATTTGTGATACTGTCTGCTGAGCTGTGTATCTAAGCCTCTCACATGTGATACTATCTGCTGATCTGTGTATCTAAGCCTCTCACATGTGATACTATCTGCTGATCTGTGTATCTAAGCCTCTCACATGTGATGCTATCTGCTGAGCTGTGTATCTAATCCTCTCACATGTGATGCTATCTGCTGAGCTGTGTATCTAATCCTCTCACATGTGATGCTATCTGCTGAGCTGTGTATCTAATCCTCTCACATGTGATGCTATCTGCTGAGCTGTGGTATCTAAGCATTTTTACATATGATGCTATCTGCTGAGCTGTGTATCTAAGCCTCTCACATATGATACTATCTGCTGATCTGTGTATCTAAGCCTCTCACATGTGATACTATCTGCTGAGCTGTGTATCAAAGCCTCTCACATGTGATATTATCTGCTGAACTGTGTATCTAAGCCTCTCACATGTGATAATATCTGCTGAGTTGTGTATCTAAGCCTCTCACATGTGATACTATCTTCTTAGCTGTGTATCTAAGCCTCTCACATGTGATACTATCTGCTTAGCTGTGTATCTAAGCCTCTCACATGTGATACTATCTGCTGATCTGTGTATCTAAGCCTCTCACATGTGATACTATCTGCTGATCTGTGTATCTAAGCCTCTCACATGTGATAATATCTGCTGAGCTGTGTATCTAAGCCTCTCACATGTGATACTATCTGCTGATCTGTGTATCTAAGCCTCTCACATGGGACAGTATATGCTGAGCTGTGTATCTAAGCCTCTCACATGTGATACTATCTGCTTAGCTGTGTATCTAAGCCTCTCACATGTGATACTATCTGCTTAGCTGTGTATCTAAGCCTTTCACATGTGATACTATCTGCTGAGCTGTGTATCTAAGCCTCTCACATGTGATACTATCTGCTGAGCTGTGTATCTAAGCCTCTCACATATGATACTATCTGCTGAGCTGTGTATCAAAGCCTCTCACATGTGATAATATCTGCTGAGCTGTGTATCTAAGCCTCTCACATATGATACTATCTGCTGAGCTGTGTATCTAAGCCTCTCACATGTGATACTATCTGCTGAGCTGTGTATCAAAGCCTCTCACATGTGATATTATCTGCTGAGCTGTGTATCTAAGCCTCTCACATGTGATAATATCTGCTGAGTTGTGTATCTAATCCTCTCACATGTGATACTATCTGCTGAGCTGTGTATCAAAGCCTCTCACATGTGATACTATCTGCTGAGCTGTGTATCTAAGCCTCTCACATGTGATGCTATCTGCTGAGCTGTGTATCTAAGCCTCTCACATGTGATACTATCTGCTTAGCTGTGTATCTAAGCCTCTCACATGTGATACTATCTGCTTAGCTGTGTATCTCAGCCTCTCACATGTGATGCTATCTGCTGAGCTGTGTATCTAATCCTCTCACATGTGATGCTATCTGCTGAGCTGTGTATCTAATCCTCTCACATGTGATGCTATCTGCTGAGCTGTGTATCTAATCCTCTCACATGTGATGCTATCTGCTGAGCTGTGGTATCTAAGCATTTTTACATATGATGCTATCTGCTGAGCTGTGTATCTAAGCCTCTCACATATGATACTATCTGCTGATCTGTGTATCTAAGCCTCTCACATGTGATACTATCTGCTGAGCTGTGTATCAAAGCCTCTCACATGTGATATTATATGCTGAGCTGTGTATCTAAGCCTCTCACATGTGATAATATCTGCTGAGTTGTGTATCTAAGCCTCTCACATGTGATACTATCTTCTTAGCTGTGTATCTAAGCCTCTCACATGTGATACTATCTGCTTAGCTGTGTATCTAAGCCTCTCACATGTGATGCTATCTGCTGAGCTGTGTATCTAATCCTCTCACATGTGATACTATCTGCTGAGCGGTGTATCTAAGCCTCTCACATGTGATACTATCTGCTGAGCTGTGTATCTAAGCCTCTCACATGTGATAATATCTGCTGAGTTGTGTATCTAAGCCTCTCACATGTGATACTATCTTCTTAGCTGTGTATCTAAGCCTCTCACATGTGATACTATCTGCTTAGCTGTGTATCTAAGCCTCTCACATGTGATGCTATCTGCTGAGCTGTGTATCTAATCCTCTCACATGTGATGCTATCTGCTGAGCTGTGTATCTAATCCTCTCACATGTGATACTATCTGCTGAGCGGTGTATCTAAGCCTCTCACATGTGATACTATCTGCTGAGCTGTGTATCTAAGCCTCTCACATGTGATAATATCTGCTGAGTTGTGTATCTAAGCCTCTCACATGTGATACTATCTTCTTAGCTGTGTATCTAAGCCTCTCACATGTGATACTATCTGCTTAGCTGTGTATCTAAGCCTCTCACATGTGATGCTATCTGCTGAGCTGTGTATCTAATCCTCTCACATGTGATGCTATCTGCTGAGCTGTGTATCTAATCCTCTCACATGTGATGCTATCTGCTGAGCTGTGTATCTAATCCTCTCACATGTGATGCTATCTGCTGAGCTGTGGTATCTAAGCATTTTTACATATGATGCTATCTGCTGAGCTGTGTATCTAAGCCTCTCACATATGATACTATCTGCTGATCTGTGTATCTAAGCCTCTCACATGTGATACTATCTGCTGAGCTGTGTATCAAAGCCTCTCACATGTGATATTATCTGCTGAGCTGTGTATCTAAGCCTCTCACATGTGATACTATCTTCTTAGTTGTGTATCTAAGCCTCTCACATGTGATACTATCTGCTTAGCTGTGTATCTAAGCCTCTCACATGTGATGCTATCTGCTGAGCTGTGTATCTAATCCTCTCACATGTGATACTATCTGCTGAGCTGTGTATCTAAGCCTCTCACATGTGATGCTATCTGCTGAGCTGTGTATCTAATCCTCTCACATGTGATACTATCTGCTGAGCTGTGTATCTAAGCCTCTCACATGTGATACTATCTGCTGAGCTGTGTATCTAAGCCTCTCACATGTGATACTATCTGCTGAGCTGTGTATCAAAGCCTCTCACATGTGATACTATCTGCTGAGCTGTGTATCTAAGCCTCTCACATGTGATGCTATCTGCTGAGCTGTGTATCTAAGCTTCTCACATGTGATACTATCTGCTTAGCTGTGTATCTAAGCCTCTCACATGTGATACTATCTGCTTAGCTGTGTATCTCAGCCTCTCACATGTGATGCTATCTGCTTAGCTGTGTATCTAATCCTCTCACATGTGATGCTATCTGCTGAGCTGTGTATCTAATCCTCTCACATGTGATGCTATCTGCTGAGCTGTGGTATCTAAGCATTTTTACATATGATGCTATCTGCTGAGCTGTGTATCTAAGTCTCTCACATATGATACTATCTGCTGATCTGTGTATCTAAGCCTCTCACATGTGATACTATCTGCTGAGCTGTGTATCAAAGCCTCTCACATGTGATATTATCTGCTGAGCTGTGTATCTAAGCCTCTCACATGTGATAATATCTGCTGAGTTGTGTATCTAAGCCTCTCACATGTGATACTATCTTCTTAGCTGTGTATCTAAGCCTCTCACATGTGATACTATCTGCTTAGCTGTGTATCTAAGCCTCTCACATGTGATGCTATCTGCTGAGCTGTGTATCTAATTCTCTCACATGTGATAATATCTGCTGAGTTGTGTATCTAATCCTCTCACATGTGATACTATCTGCTGAGCTGTGTATCAAAGCCTCTCACATGTGATACTATCTGCTGAGCTGTGTATCTAAGCCTCTCACATGTGATGCTATCTGCTGAGCTGTGTATCTAAGCCTCTCACATGTGATACTATCTGCTTAGCTGTGTATCTAAGCCTCTCACATGTGATACTATCTGCTTAGCTGTGTATCTCAGCCTCTCACATGTGATGCTATCTGCTGAGCTGTGTATCTAATCCTCTCACATGTGATGCTATCTGCTGAGCTGTGTATCTAATCCTCTCACATGTGATGCTATCTGCTGAGCTGTGTATCTAATCCTCTCACATGTGATGCTATCTGCTGAGCTGTGGTATCTAAGCATTTTTACATATGATGCTATCTGCTGAGCTGTGTATCTAAGCCTCTCACATATGATACTATCTGCTGATCTGTGTATCTAAGCCTCTCACATGTGATACTATCTGCTGAGCTGTGTATCAAAGCCTCTCACATGTGATATTATATGCTGAGCTGTGTATCTAAGCCTCTCACATGTGATAATATCTGCTGAGTTGTGTATCTAAGCCTCTCACATGTGATACTATCTTCTTAGCTGTGTATCTAAGCCTCTCACATGTGATACTATCTGCTTAGCTGTGTATCTAAGCCTCTCACATGTGATGCTATCTGCTGAGCTGTGTATCTAATCCTCTCACATGTGATACTATCTGCTGAGCGGTGTATCTAAGCCTCTCACATGTGATACTATCTGCTGAGCTGTGTATCTAAGCCTCTCACATGTGATATCTGCTGAGTTGTGTATCTAAGCCTCTCACATGTGATACTATCTTCTTAGCTGTGTATCTAAGCCTCTCACATGTGATACTATCTGCTTAGCTGTGTATCTAAGCCTCTCACATGTGATGCTATCTGCTGAGCTGTGTATCTAATCCTCTCACATGTGATGCTATCTGCTGAGCTGTGTATCTAATCCTCTCACATGTGATACTATCTGCTGAGCGGTGTATCTAAGCCTCTCACATGTGATACTATCTGCTGAGCTGTGTATCTAAGCCTCTCACATGTGATAATATCTGCTGAGTTGTGTATCTAAGCCTCTCACATGTGATACTATCTTCTTAGCTGTGTATCTAAGCCTCTCACATGTGATACTATCTGCTTAGCTGTGTATCTAAGCCTCTCACATGTGATGCTATCTGCTGAGCTGTGTATCTAATCCTCTCACATGTGATGCTATCTGCTGAGCTGTGGTATCTAAGCATTTTTACATATGATGCTATCTGCTGAGCTGTGTATCTAAGCCTCTCACATATGATACTATCTGCTGATCTGTGTATCTAAGCCTCTCACATGTGATACTATCTGCTGAGCTGTGTATCAAAGCCTCTCACATGTGATATTATCTGCTGAGCTGTGTATCTAAGCCTCTCACATGTGATACTATCTTCTTAGTTGTGTATCTAAGCCTCTCACATGTGATACTATCTGCTTAGCTGTGTATCTAAGCCTCTCACATGTGATGCTATCTGCTGAGCTGTGTATCTAATCCTCTCACATGTGATACTATCTGCTGAGCTGTGTATCTAAGCCTCTCACATGTGATGCTATCTGCTGAGCTGTGTATCTAATCCTCTCACATGTGATACTATCTGCTGAGCTGTGTATCTAAGCCTCTCACATGTGATACTATCTGCTGAGCTGTGTATCTAAGCCTCTCACATGTGATACTATCTGCTGAGCTGTGTATCAAAGCCTCTCACATGTGATACTATCTGCTGAGCTGTGTATCTAAGCCTCTCACATGTGATGCTATCTGCTGAGCTGTGTATCTAAGCCTCTCACATGTGATACTATCTGCTTAGCTGTGTATCTAAGCCTCTCACATGTGATACTATCTGCTTAGCTGTGTATCTCAGCCTCTCACATGTGATGCTATCTGCTTAGCTGTGTATCTAATCCTCTCACATGTGATGCTATCTGCTGAGCTGTGTATCTAATCCTCTCACATGTGATGCTATCTGCTGAGCTGTGGTATCTAAGCATTTTTACATATGATGCTATCTGCTGAGCTGTGTATCTAAGTCTCTCACATATGATACTATCTGCTGATCTGTGTATCTAAGCCTCTCACATGTGATACTATCTGCTGAGCTGTGTATCAAAGCCTCTCACATGTGATATTATCTGCTGAGCTGTGTATCTAAGCCTCTCACATGTGATAATATCTGCTGAGTTGTGTATCTAAGCCTCTCACATGTGATACTATCTTCTTAGCTGTGTATCTAAGCCTCTCACATGTGATACTATCTGCTTAGCTGTGTATCTAAGCCTCTCACATGTGATGCTATCTGCTGAGCTGTGTATCTAATTCTCTCACATGTGATACTATCTGCTGAGCGGTGTATCTAAGCCTCTCACATATGATACTATCTGCTGAGCTGTGTATCAAAGCCTCTCACATGTGATACTATCTTCTGAGCTGTGTATCTAAGCCTCTCACATGTGATGCTATCTGCTGAGCTGTGTATCTAAGCCTCTCACATGTGATACTATCTGCTTAGCTGTGTATCTAAGCCTCTCACATGTGATACTATCTGCTTAGCTGTGTATCTCAGCCTCTCACATGTGATGCTTTCTGCTGAGCTGTGTATCTAATCCTCTCACATGTGATGCTATATGCTGAGCTGTGTATCTAATCCTCTCACATGTGATGCTATCTGCTGAGCTGTGTATCTAATCCTCTCACATGTGATGCTATCTGCTGAGCTGTGGTATCTAAGCATTTTTACATATGATGCTATCTGCTGAGCTGTGTATCTAAGCCTCTCACATATGATACTATCTGCTGATCTGTGTATCTAAGCCTCTCACATGTGATACTATCTGCTGAGCTGTGTATCAAAGCCTCTCACATGTGATGCTATCTGCTGAGCTGTGTATCTAAGCCTCTCACATGTGATACTATATGCTGAGCTGTGTATCTAAGCCTCTCACATGTGATACTATCTGCTGAGCTGTGTGTCTAAGCCTCTCACATGTGATACTATATGCTGAGCTGTGTATCTAAGCCTCTCACATGTGATACTATCTGCTGAGCTGTGTGTCTAAGCCTCTCACATGTGATACTATCTGCTGAGCTGTGTATCTAAGCCTCTCACATGTGATACTATCTGCTGAGCTGTGTGTCTAAGCCTCTCACATGTGATGCTATCTGCTGAGTTGTGTATCTAAGCCTCTCACATGTGATACTATCTGCTGAGCTGTGTATCTAAGCCTCATTGATGTGATGCTATCTGCTGAGCTGTGTATCTAAACCTTTTATTCTATATCTCTGACCACCATGAAGACTTCTTCCAACATGACTCGTCTCCGCAGAATCTGCCAAACACTTTAGGCTCCGCACTTTTCCAGCACGTTCTACAATGTACCCCTACCCTTGTTGCCCAAATCAATTCCCCGAGGTGCCCCACATAGTATGTGTGAGTCCGTAGGGGTGTTGGTGGAAGGGTAGGGGGATTGGGTGGTGGGTAGGTAATCTGCCCTTTTAGGTTGAAGCCCCCAATAGGTTGGGAATCCCCCATTAGGTAGAAGTCCCCAGTTGGTAGGTAGGGAATCCCCCCTATTAGGTAGAAGACCTTAGTTGGTAGGCAGATTAATAGGGTAGAAGCCCCCAATAGGTTGGGAATCCCCTATTAGGTAGAAGTCCCCAGTTGATAGGTAGGGAATCCCCTCTATTAGGTAGAAGCCCTTAGTTGGTAGGCAGGTAAATAGGGTAGAAGCCCCCAATAAGTTGGGAATCCACCATTAGGGAGAAGTCCCCAGTTGTTAGGTAGGGAATCCCCCATATTAGGCAGATGCCCCCATTGAATAATGTCCTCCAAAAAATAATAAAAATCCTAGGCAATTAGGCAGGTAAATAGGGTAGAAGCCCCCAATAGGTTGGGAGTCCCCCATTAGGTAGAAGACCCCAATTGGTAGTTAGGGAATCCCCCCTATTAGGTAGAAGACCTTAGTTGGTAGGCAGGTAAATAGGGTAGAAACCCCCAATAAGTTTGGAATCCACAATTAGGTAGAAGTCCCCAATTGGTAGGCTTGTAAATAGGGTAGAAGCCCCCAATAGGTTGGAAATTGCCCATTATGTAGAAGTCCCCTGTTCGGTAGGTAGGGAATCCCCCCTATTAGGTAGAAGTCCTTAGTTGGTACGTAGGGAATTCCCCCCCTATTAGATAGAAGCCCTTAGTTGGTAGGCAGGTAAATACGGTAGAAGCCCCCAATAGGTTGGGAATCCCCCATTATTTAGAAGTCCCCAGTTGATAGGTAGGGAATCCCCCCTATTAGGTAGAAGTCCTTAGTTGGTAGGCAGGTAAATAGAGTAGAAGCCCCCAATAGGTTGGGAATCCCCTATTAGGTAGAAGTCCCTAGTTGGTAGGTAGGGAATCCCCTCTATTAGGTAGAAGCCCTTAGTTGGTAGGCAGGTAAATAGGGTAGAAGCCCCCAGTAAGTTGGGAATCCACCATTAGGGAGAAGTCCCCAGTTGTTAGGTAGGGAATCCCCCTATTAGGCAGATGCCCCCATTGAATAATGTCCTCCAAAAAATAATAAAAATCCTACTTACCTTCCCTCCTCTCCCGGGCTGAGGCCTCTGTGTCCTCTGTGTCTTCTGTGTCCTCTGTGTTTTCTGTGTCCTCTGTGTCTTCTGTGTCCTCTGTGTCTTCTGTGTCCTCTGTGTCCTGTGTCCTCTGTGTCTTCTGTGTCCTCTGTGTCTTCTGTGTCCTCTCTGTCCTCTGTGACCTCTGTGTCCTATGTCCTCTGTGTCTTCTGTGTCCTCTGTGTCCTGTGTTCTCTGTGTCCTATGTCCTCTGTGTCTTTTGTGTCCTCTGTGTCTTCTGTGTCCTCTGTGTCCTCTGTGTCTTCTGTGTCCTCTGTGTCTTCTGTGTCCTCACACCACAGGACATCTAACCTCCCATTCTCTTGATCCATGGGGGTCCAGTGATCAGACCCCTGCTGATCATATACTTATCACATCCTGATGATAGGCAATAAGTTTTAGTCTTAAAGGGGTACTCCCCAGGAAAAAAATTTTTTAATCAACTGGTGCCAGAACATTAAACAGATTAGTAAATTATTTCTATGTGGTGGCCCAGTACAGGATGGTGTTTCCCCGTACCTTTCCTGTCCTGTCAGGCAGTGTCCCTCAGTGTCCCCAGGGCCCCCTGCAGTTGTTTCCCCCATGTAAAAATGTTGTGTATTATATTGTGTGTTGTATCTTTAATAAATGTACCATGTGATTTTTACCCAGGAAATGCCAGTGATCAGCTGACCCCGAGAGTGACCTATGGGCTCCCTGCTCGTCTCCCCCATATAAGCCCTGGGTGGAGCTCATCACTCTTGTTCCTGAGGTCCAGTGCAGTCAAGTCGTCTTAGTGTGTGTGTCCAGAGCATTGGAGGCCTCAAGTCAAGTCCTGCAGCCTCAAGTCAAGTCCTGCAGCCTCAAGTCAAGTCCTCAGCCTCAAGTCCTCAGCCTCAAGTCAAGTCCTGCAGCCTCAAGTCAAGTCCTGCAGCCTCAAGTCAAGTCCTCAGCCTCAAGTCCTCAGCCTCAAGTCAAGTCCTGCAGCCACAAGTCAAGTCCTCAGCCTCAAGTCCTCAGCCTCAAATCAAGTCCTGAAGCCTCAAGTCCTGCAGCCTCAAGTCAAGTCCTGCAGCCACAAGTCAAGTCCTCAGCCTCAAGTCCTCAGCCTCAAGTCAAGTCCTGCAGCCTCAAGTCAAGTCCTCAGCCTCAAGTCCTCAGCCTCAAATCAAGTCCTGAAGCCTCAAGTCCTGCAGCCTCAAGTCAAGTCCTGCAGCCACAAGTCAAGTCCTGAAGCCTCAAGTCAAGTCCTGCAGCCTCAAGTCAAGTCCTGCAGCCTCAAGTCAAGTCCTCAGCTACAAGTTAAGTCCTGAAGCCACAAGTCAAGTCCTGCAGCTCCAAGTCAAGTCCTGCAGCCACAAGTCAAGTCCTGCAGCTCCAAGTCAAGTCCTGCAGCTCCAAGTCAAGTCCTGCAGCCTCAAGTCAAGTCCTGCAGCCACAAGTCAAGTCCTGCAGCCTTAAGTCAAGTCCTGCAGCTACAAGTCAAGTCCTGCAGCTACAAGTCAAGTCCTGCAGCCACAAGTCAAGTCCTGCAGCCACAAGTCAAGTCCTGCAGCTACAAGTCAAGTCCTGCAGCTTCAAGTCAAGTCCTGCAGCTACAAGTCAAGTCCTGCAGCTACAAGTCAAGTCCTGCAGCTTCAAGTCAAGTCCTGCAGCTACAAGTCAAGTCCTGCAGCCACAAGTCAAGTCCTGCAGCCACAAGTCAAGTCCTGCAGCTACAAATCAAGTCCTGCAGCCTCAAGTCAAGTCCTGCAGCTTCAAGTCAAGTCCTGCAGCCTCAAGTCAAGTCCTGCAGCCTCAGGTCAAGTCCTGCAGCCACAAGTCACGTCCTGCAGCTACAAGTCAAGTCCTGCAGCTACAAGTCCTGCAGCCACAAGTCAAGTCCTGCAGCCACACATCAAGTTCTGCAGCTACAAGTCAAGTCCTGAAAGCTTAAGTCACAGTCCTGTCAGTCAATTCTTCTGTCTATCCATCGTGGCCTGCACTAAATTTTCCTGTCTACGCCAAGTGCCAGCAAACCTGCAATGTCTCTGTGTCACTGGTCACCTCCTTGGGCCCTGACTATACTACATAGACTGTAACAACTGTCTACCCTCAGTAAAGCTACCATTGTCCGTAACTTGGCGTTGGAGTCTTCATTGCCCCTGTGCCTAGCCCAGGATCCAGCGGTATACCTTTGGGTGGTTAAGGCTAAACCACACCCTGGCGTCACGAACACAAGGGGTTAATACCATATGCCCCTAGGGCAACAACATCTGCCCTCATCACACCCCGCTATACCACATCTATTTAAGTATCTTAATCCTTCCAGTACTTATCAGCTGCTGTATGCTCCACAAGAAGTTATTTTCTTTTTGAATTTCCTTTCTGTCTGACCTGACACCTCTGTCCATGTCAGGAACTGTCCAGTTCCCCTTTAAGAAGAAAAATTCAGGAGCCAAAGTCTGTGGTCTGAGATAAGGAAACTATGAGGAGGATGAGGAACAAGATATCAGTTTACTGCGATCCTTGGTGTGCAGGCCTGGTGAAGGCATCTACCATGGCCTCTGCATCTGTCACGTCATCGATGATAGAGGGAAATGGGACTGGAGCTGTAGGTATTATTGGGTGTTCCTCTCTAGCAGTATCCAGAAGGATAAATCAGGTGCCATAAAGCCGCCAGAAACCAAAGTCAGGGGTGGAGGGCATCAATGGACCTCAAGGTGAAGACTGCTGCAAGGAGAACAGGTCAATAGGGAGCAGAGGCAGGATCAGTAGGGGAAGGCAGCAAGACGAATCTCGGCTCCTGCTTAAAGGGGTACTCCGGTGCAAAACTATTCTTTCTAAATCAACTGGCTCCAGAAAGTTTACCCGATTTTTAAATGACTTCTATATAAAAATCTTAATCCTTCCCATACTTATCAGCTGCTGTTTAATACAGAGGAAGTTCTTTTCTTTTTGAATTTCCTTTCTGTCTGACCCCAGTGCTTTCTGCTTACACCTCTGTCTACGTCAGGAACTGTCCAGAGCAGGATAGGTTTGCTATGGGGATATGCTCCTACTCCTGACAGTTTCTGACATGGACAGAGGTGTCAGCAGAGAGCACTGTGGTCATGATTTATGGTCAGCTACAAGTACAATGTAAGCATCACATCCACCTCCAGCTTCAAGGTCATTTCCCAGGAATCATTCCAACTCTGCTATGCCAGACAGCTCACTCTCTGAGAGCAGCCCCCACCTTCCTGCTCTGAGCAGCCGAGAGAGGTTCAGTGTCTGATTGGCTAAGGATTCACACACCTCACAGTTCTCAGCACTAAAGAGAGCATGACTCTGGAGGGCCACAGTTTGAGACCACTGCTGTACAACAAGTTTAAGCTGTCAGGAAGGATGCTTCTGATCTACTATTACCCCTGCTGCTAATGTGCTGAATGCCCATCCATGTTACCTTGGACATATACCCTTACAGACATCATGCGGCACTTTTTCGTTTACTATACTGTTATATAGAAATAATAACCCCATACAATACTAGCATAATAGCAGCACAGTAATAATACAATCCGTGTGCAAATAATACCACCAATACAATGTCACACAAGTCCTATACAGTATCATACTGCGTCTCTAATATTATCCAAAAGAGTCTGTGTGCTGCTGAGATATGTTACCCAAATAATACCCCTGTATGGGGTCCTAATGATATCACCACACCATATATAATACCCCCCATATGGGGTCCTAATGATATCACCACACCATATATAATACCCCATATGGGGTCCTAATGATATCACCACACCATATATAATACCCCATATGGGGTCCTAATGATATCACCACACCATATATAATACCCCCATATGGGGTCCTAATGATATCACCACACCATATATAATACCCCCATATGGGGTCCTAATGATATCACCACACCATATATAATACCCCATATGAGGTCCTAATGATATCACCACACCATATATAATACCCCCATATGGGGTCCTAATGATATCACCACACCATATATAATACCCCATATGGGGTCCTAATGATATCACCACACCATATATAATACCCCCATATGGGGTCCTAATGATATCACCACACCATATATAATACCCCATATGAGGTCCAAATGATATCACCACACCATATATAATACCCCATATGGGGTCCTAATGATATCACCACACCATATATAATACCCCATATGAGGTCCTAATGATATCACCACACCATATATAATACCCCATATGGGGTCCTAATGATATCACCACACCATATATAATACCCCATATGGGGTCCTAATGATATCACCACACCATATATAATACCCCATATGGGGTCCTAATGATATCACCACACCATATATAATACCCCATATGGGGTCCTAATGATATCACCACACCATATATAATACCCCATATGGGGTCCTAATGATATCACCACACCATATATAATACCCCCCATATGAGGTCCTAATGATATCACCACACCATATATAATACCCCATATGAGGTCCTAATGATATCACCACACCATGTATAATACCCCATATGGGGTCCTAATGATATCACCACACCATATATAATACCCCATATGAGGTCCAAATGATATCACCACACCATATATAATACCCCATATGGGGTCCTAATGATATCACCACACCATATATAATACCCCATATGGGGTCCTAATGATATCACCACACCATATATAATACCCCATATGAGGTCCTAATGATATCACCACACCATATATAATACCTTCATATGGGGTCCTAATGATATCACCACACCATATATAATACCCCCCATATGGGGTCCTAATGATATCACCACACCATATATAATACCACATATGAGGTCCTAATGATATCACCACACCATATATAATACCCCATATGGGGTCCTAATGATATCACCACACCATATATAATACCCCATATGAGGTCCAAATGATATCACCACACCATATATAATACCCCATATGGGGTCCTAATGATATCACCACACCATATATAATACCCCATATGAGGTCCAAATGATATCACCACACCATATATAATACCCCCATATGAGGTCCTAATGATATCACCACACCATATATAATACCCCATATGAGGTCCTAATGATATCACCACACCATATATAATACCCCCCATATGGGGTCCTAATGATATCACCACACCATATATAATACCCCATATGAGGTCCTAATGATATCACCACACCATATATAATACCCCATATGAGGTCCTAATGATATCACCACACCATATATAATACCCCATATGAGGTCCTAATGATATCACCACACCATATATAATACCCCATATGAGGTCCTAATGATATCACCACACCATATATAATACCCCATATGAGGTCCTAATGATATCACCACACCATATATAATACCACATATGGGGTCCTAATGATATCACCACACCATATATAATACCCCCATATGGGGTCCTAATGATATCACCACACCATATATAATACCCCCATATGAGGTCCTAATGATATCACCACACCATATATAATACCCCATATGAGGTCCTAATGATATCACCACACCATATATAATACCCCATATGGGGTCCTAATGATATCACCACACCATATATAATACCCCATATGGGGTCCTAATGATATCACCACACCATATATAATACCCCCATATGAGGTCCTAATGATATCACCACACCATATATAATACCCCATATGGGGTCCTAATGATATCACCACACCATATATAATACCCCCATATGAGGTCCTAATGATATCACCACACCATATATAATACCCCATATGGGGTCCTAATGATATCACCACACCATATATAATACCCCATATGAGGTCCTAATGATATCACCACACCATATATAATACCCCAATATGAGGTCCTAATGATATCACCACACCATATATAATACCCCATATGGGGTCCTAATGATATCACCACACCATATATAATACCCCCATATGAGGTCCTAATGATATCACCACACCATATATAATACCCCCATATGGGGTCCTAATGATATCACCACACCATATATAATACACCCATATGAGGTCCTAATGATATCACCACACCATATATAATACCCCATATGGGGTCCTAATGATATCACCACACCATATATATAATACCCCATATGAGGTCCTAATGATATCACCACACCATGTATAATACCCCATATGGGGTTCTAATGATATCACCACACCATATATAATACCCCAATGTATGGTCCTAATGATATCACCACACCATATATAATACCCCATATGAGGTCCTGATGATATCACCACACCATATATAATACCCCATATGGGGTCCTAATGATATCACCACACCATATATAATACCCCATATGAGGTCCTAATGATATCACCACACCATATATAATACCCCATATGAGGTCCTAATGATATCACCACACCATATATAATACCCCATATGAGGTCCTAATGACATCACCACACCATATATAATACCCCCCATATGGGGTCCTAATGATATCACCACACCATATATAATACCCCATATGGGGTCCTAATGATATCACCACACCATATATAATACCCCATATGAGGTCCTAATGATATCACCACACCATATATAATACCCCATATGAGGTCCTAATGATATCACCACACCATATATAATACCCCCATATGGGGTCCTAATGATATCACCACACCATATATAATACCCCCATATGGGGTCCTAATGATATCACCACACCATATATAATACCCCATATGAGGTCCTAATGATATCACCACACCATATATAATGCCCCCATATGAGGTCCTAATGATATCACCACACCATATATAATACCCCCCATATGAGGTCCTAATGATATCACCACACCATATATAATACCCCATATGGGGTCCTAATGATATCACCACACCATATATAATACCCCATATGGGGTCCTAATGATATCACCACACCATATATAATACCCCCCATATGGGGTCCTAATGATATCACCACACCATATATAATACCCCATATGAGGTCCTAATGATATCACCACACCATGTATAATACCACATATGAGGTCCTAATGATATCACCACACCATATATAATACCCCCATATGAGGTCCTAATGATATCACCACACCATATATAATACCCCCATATGAGGTCCTAATGATATCACCACACTATATATAATACCCCCATATGAGGTCCTAATGATATCACCACACCATATATAATACCCCCCATATGGGGTCCTAATGATATCACCACACCATATATAATACCCCCATATGAGGTCCTAATGATATCACCACACCATATATAATACCCCATATGAGGTCCTAATGATATCACCACACCATATATAATACCCCATATGAGGTCCTAATGATATCACCAAACCATATATAATACCCCATATGAGGTCCTAATGATATCACCACACCATATATAATACCACATATGAGGTCCTAATGATATCACCACACCATATATAATACCCCCATATGAGGTCCTAATGATATCACCACACCATATATAATACCCCCCATATGAGGTCCTAATGATATCACCACACCATATATAATACCCCATATGGGGTCCTAATGATATCACCACACCATATATAATACCCCATATGGGGTCCTAATGATATCACCACACCATATATAATACCCCATATGGGGTCCTAATGATATCACCACACCATATATAATACCCCATATGGGGTCCTAATGATATCACCACACCATATATAATACCCCATATGGGGTCCTAATGATATCACCACACCATATATAATACCCCATATGGGGTCCTAATGATATCACCACACCATATATAATACCCCATATGAGGTCCTAATGATATCACCACACCATATATAATACCCCCATATGGGGTCCTAATGATATCACTACACCATATATAATACCCCCATATGAGGTCCTAATGATATCACCACACCATATATAATACCCCCATATGGGGTCCTAATGATATCACCACACCATATATAATACCCCATATGGGGTCCTAATGATATCACCACACCATATATAATACCTCATATGGGGTCCTAATGATATCACCACACCATATACAATACCCCATACAGTAAAGTTCATTTTCCTACCAAGTATACAGCCGGCGCTGCCTTCTCCAGGATTCTGCACGGTCTGTTAACTTCCTGATTTATTTCCTCGACACGTGGAAGATGGATTTGTACGATGTGGAATCCTGCAGATTATATTACGACTAACACTTTGAGATTGAGATTGAGATTGGGGGAAGATGGAGGTTGGGAATGAAGAGGACATAGGGGCTGAGGAGGAGAAGGAGGACATGGGGGCTGAGGAGGAGAAGGAGGACATGGGGGCTGAGGAGGAGAGAGGAGGACATGGGGGCTGAGGAGGAGAGAGGAGGACATGGGGGCTGAGGAGGAGAGAGGAGGACATGGGGGCTGAGGAGGAGAGAGGAGGACATACGGGCTAAGGAGGAGAAGGAGGACATGGGGGCTGAGGAGGAGAGAGGAGGACATGGGGGCTGAGGAGGAGAGAGGAGGACATGGGGGCTGAGGAGGAGAGAGGAGGACATAGGGGCTGAGGAGGAGAAGGAGGACATGGGGGCTGAGGAGGAGAGAGAGGAGGACATAGGGGCTGAGGAGGAGAAGGAGGACATGGGGGCTGAGGAGGAGAGAGGAGGACATAGGGGCTGAGGAGGAGAAGGAGGACATGGGGGCTGAGGAGGAGAGAGAGGAGGACATAGGGGCTGAGGAGGAGAAGGAGGACATGGGGGCTGAGGAGGAGAGAGAGGAGGACATAGGGGCTGAGGAGGAGAGAAAAGGACATGGGGCTGAGGAGGAGAGAAAAGGACATGGGGGCTGAGGAGGAGAGAAAAGGACATGGGGGCTGAGGAGGAGAGAAAAGGACATGGGGGCTGAGGAGGAGAGAAAAGGACATGGGGGCTGAGGAGGAGAAAGGAGGACATGGGGCTGAGGAGGAGAGAGGAGGACATGGGGGCTGAGGAGGAGAGAGGAGGACATGGGGCTGAGGAGGAGAGAGGAGGACATGGGGCTGAGGAGGAGAGAGGAGGACATAGGGGCTGAGGAGGAGAGAGGAGGACATGGGGCTGAGGAGGAGAGAGGAGGACATAGGGGCTGAGGAGGAGAGAGGAGGACATAGGGCTGAGGAGGAGAGAGGAGGACATGGAGGCTGAGGAAGAGAGAAAGGGACATGGGGCTGAGGAGAGAGGAGGACATGGGAGCTGAGCAGAAAAGAGGAGGACATGGGGCTGAGTAGAGAGAAGGACATGGGGGTTGAGGAGGAGAGAAAAGGACATGGGGGCTGAGGAGGAGAGAGGAGGACATGGGGGCTGAGGAGGAGAGAGGAGGACATGGGGGCTGAGCAGAAGAGAGGAGGACATGGGGCTGAGTAGAGAGAAGGACATGGGGGTTGAGGAGGAGAGAGAAGGACATGGGGGCTGAGGAGGAGAGAGGAGGACATGGGGCTGAGGAGGAGAGAGGAGGACATGGGGCTGAGGAGGAGAGAGGAGGACATAGGGGCTGAGGAGGAGAGAGGAGGACATGGGGGCTGAGGAAGAGAGAAAGGGACATGGGGCTGAGGAGAGAGGAGGACATGGGGGCTGAGCAGAAGAGAGGAGGACATGGGGGCTGAGGAAGAGAGAAGGACATGGGGGTTGAGGAGGAGAGAAAAGGACATGGGGGCTGAGGAGGAGAGAGGAGGACATGGGGGCTGAGGAGGAGAGAGGAGGACATGGGGGCTGAGGAGGAGAGAGGAGGACATGGGGGCTGAGGAGGAGAGAGGAGGACATGGGGGCTGAGGAGGAGAGAAGAGGACATGGGGCTGAGGAGGAGAGAGGAGGACATGGGGCTGAGGAGGAGAGAGGAGGACATGGGGGCTGAGGAGGAGAGAAAAGGACATGGGGGCTGAGGAGGAGAGAGGAGGACATGGGGGCTGAGGAGGACATGGGGGCTGAGGAGGAGAGAGGAGGACATGGGGGCTGAGGAGGAGAGAGGAGGACATGGGGGCTGAGGAGGAGAGAGGAGGACATGGGGGCTGAGGAGGAGAGAAAGGGACATGGGACTGAGGAGAGAGGAGGACATGGGGGCTAAGGAGGAGAGAGGAGGACATGGGGGCTGAGCAGAAGAGAGGAGGACATGGGGGCTGAGGAGGAGACAGGAGGACATAGGGGCTGAGGAGGAGAGAGGAGGACATAGGGGCTGAGGATAGAGGAGGATAAGGGGCTGAGGAGAGGAGGAGGACATGGGGGCTGAGGAGGAGAGAAAAGGAGGAGGAAAGAACAGTATAATATTATACTCAGGATCTGTACAGGATAAGTAATGTAATGTATGTACACAGTGACCTCACCAGCAGAATAGTGAGTGCAGCTCTGGAGTATAATACAGGATATAACTCAGGATCAGTACAGGATAAGTAATGTAATGTACACAGTGACCTCACCAGCAGAATAGTGAGTACAGCTCTGGAGTATAATATAGGATATAACTCAGGATCAGTACAGGATAAGTAATGTAATGTATGTATACAGTGACCTCACCAGCAGAATAGTGAGTACAGCTCTGGAGTATAATACAGGATATAACTCAGGATCAGTACAGGATAAGTAATGTAATGTATGTACACATTGACCTCACCAGCAGAATAATATGTGCAGCTCTGGAGTATAATACAGGATATAACTCAGGATCAGTACAGGATAAGTAATGTAATGTATGTACACAGTGACCTCACCAGCAGAATAGTGAGTACAGCTCTGGAGGGTATGGTCACTAGAGGGAGCATCTTCCTGTGAGTCTGCTGAGTGTGGAGGAAGTCGTTTGCTGGATTGTTTGGTGTGTGTGCGCTCTGAGCTCTGCCGTGTCATCTGTGTCGGACAACGTTCTTCCTTCCCCAGAGGGAGAGCGTGTGTTCAGGCATGAGCGAGGAGAGGAGAACCCCAACACCTGCCCCCCGAATCAGGTCCGCGGGGGGCAGGGGGAGCCAGCGACCAGGTGTGGAGGGACCAGCGTCAGGAAGTGCATCAGAGGTCTCCGGGTTGAGGCGCTCTGCCAGGAGGTGCAGCGATGCATCTCCAGCCACCCCTGAACCCGTAGAGACAAAGAGCAGCCGCAAGGCTGGCCCTGCAAGTTGTGGGACTACAAGTGCAAGAAGTTCCGGAAGCACAGGTACTGTGACAACAAGGCCTGACAATGTGGACTGTGATACTCCTCCTGGAGCAAAGCTAAATGCCCACGGATGTGTGGAGGAGGATTGGGGGATGCCTAGGGCCCGGGAGTCTGGAGTCCCCCATAACTCTCGTGTGGCAGAACACATCCGTGGATATGAGGAAGCAAGGGGCAGCTTGTATAGGCTCCAGGAGGAGGTACGGGAAGCAAAAGCCCTGATGGAAACTGAGGCGAAACTACAGAACGCTGAGCTGTCAGCCCGGATTAAACAGCTGAAAAATGAAATAAGGATACTGGAGAAGAAGAGAATTTTTATTTTAGAGAACAGCGGGCCATTTAGGGAAAAACTTTTAAATGAAGACCGCTTTCATACAATGGAGAGAGAGAAGCAGAGACGGCTGAGGGGGCTTCAGCCACGGGTGGAGGAGGAAGGAGACGCTGCGGAGGCCGATAATGTTGAGCCAAATCCACCCGGGGGTCTGCAACATCTGACCCCATACAGTGGGCTCCCTGCAGGGCAAGTGGCGATGTCATCTGGCCGTGGCTCTGGCGGTTCGGGGGATGAGAGCAGCACCAGTCACCAGGGAGGGGCGCTGATGGCCCAGATCCAGCTCCTGGAGTCCCCAGGTCGCCTCCAGGACTTCACGTTTGGGGATGAGTTACCAGAGGAGGCACCTGGGGGAAGGAAAAAGAAGCTAAAGAAGACCAAGCTCCAGGAGCAGGTAACATTTGTATATACCCCCCTCCCTGAGCCCCCCGGACTGGCCGCAGGGTCAGCTCACTGTGTGAACCCCATTTCTCAGCCCAGCCTGAGTTCTGCTGTGGACTCAGTGCAGGAGAGTGGGGAGAGTATGGAGTCTAGTGTGGCGGTGAGCTCCATCGCTGTTTGTAGTAACAGTGGTGGAGCAGACAATGTATCGGCTGTGAGGTCGGACAGTGATATTTTCCCAGCGATGGGCATGGATGGCTCTGGCACATTGGGCTGCACCCTAACGGGAGGGGGGGGCGGCTTTGTGCCAGAGTCAGCTGCGGGAGCTCCGGTGGCTCTGAACGTTGACACTGCTGTTCCTTTGGAGCAGCGGTGTCGTCGTGAAAGAGCTGCTGGGGCCAAGATGTCTTCGCCTCCCAGAAAGACTGGACTAAAACCTTTATTTTGTATTGGCGCCGCTAATCCAGAACAGCGGCGCCCAGGAGCAGAAAACTCCAGTACTGATGAGGCGGAGGGTACCAGTAAAAACAGGGCTGGGGCCGCTAATAAACAGGCTAGGCAGGCTTCCCGGTCCTTGTATAAAGGACTGGTGACCTGTCCTGTGGTGGTGGCTCCAGCTCTGGTACCCAGTGATGCTGATGGTACACTATCTGCACCAGAACGCACCGGTCCAGCCAGTATGAATGAGGAGGTTAATGTTGGAGTGAATTGTAGTATGGGCTGTAGCACGGGTGGAGGTATGGGGGGCACATCAGCTAAAACAGGCAATAATGGTGTGAGTATGGATTATGTGGAGGAGGGTGGTGAAGGGGCACAGATTAGTGGTGGGGATGTAGGGCCTGGTCCAGTTGCACCCCCAGCGGTGGCAGCACCGGTACGCAGCTACGCAAATGTCACCGCTGGGGTGAGGGGGGCACCTTCCTCGTCTTCTGGCTCTGGGGGGGGCAATTTGCAGCAGCGTCTCCTGGGGGCCTTAAGGAGAGGGGAGAGATCAATCAATGTAGAGGGTAGGGAGGTTGATCTATCCTTTTGGATAGAAAGACATGGTCTTTCAGCCTTCCGAGAGGAAAGAGGGGGGGATACTGTGTGGTCCCTCCCAACAGCCGGGCCAGGTGGTCTCCGAAGGAATGTGGTCCGGCTGAGGTGGAGAGGCAGTGATACATGTCCTCCAAGATCTAAAGTTGTTGAGCTTCTGCTGAAGTTGGGCTTTAAGGCAGCTGACATCTACGCCTTGATACATCCTTATGGTACCCCTGAGTTCGATATCAGCTTTGTTCGGCCGGAGGGGCTTGAGCTCTTCTGGTCGAATTATGAGCTGGTAAAGAATGAGCCCGGCTGGCGAGACTTTGCCATTCAGGCGGTGTCTCGCCAAAACAATGTCAAGAAAGTGACCGTTTTAACCCGTAACGAATCACTTTCTTGTATTGACATCATGACGTGGCTAGGTCGGTATGGAGAGGTGGTGGAGGTCCCAAAAAAGAACAGGGATGAATATGGCATCTGGTCAGGGGCCTGGACGTTTATGGTCAAGCTTAAGCTTTCAGGAAACACCGTTACCCATATACCATCTGCAACCTTCCTCGGAAGGAATCGTATCCAGATCTTCTACCAGGGTCAGCCGAAGCTCTGTCACAGATGTGGTGACCCCACACATTTTAGTGCCAATTGCACTGTGCAGAAGTGCACTCTGGGGAAATAGGCCATCTCGCTGCATCTTGTGCAGAGATTAGGTGTCACCTGTGTGGTGACTTAGGTCACCCATTCAGTCGCTGCCCTCGTTCCTTTGTCAACGCGGTTGTTGCCCCAGTGGGGGTAAGCCATGAGGTGAACTCTGCTGGGGGGATGGCTGGCGGGGATGAAGGGGTGCAGGGGCCAGGGAAGAAAAGTAAGCAGAAGACGCCTGCCCAACTGAGGCGTCTCAAGAAGCGTCAAAGGGATAGGGAGATTCGGGAGTCACAGGAGCATCAGCCAGCTGAGGTGGCTTCTGATCCTGTCCCTGCGACCAGTGTTACTGCTGAAGCCCTGGGGGATAGTGAACTGGATGAGGAGACTGGAAGGATCCACAAAGAGGAGGATACTGTCTCCTCGCTGTCCTCCCATGGTGAGAGCGCGGATGAGGACAGAGGGAGATGGGCAGAAACAAAGCGGAGTACTCGGAGGAATAAGAAAAAGGGAGATTTAAAATCTTCTCCCACCCGCCAGATGCCAAAGGAAGGTACAACTGACCCCCCTCTGATTGGTCTCTCCAACCGGTTCCGAGCCCTCCGCGACATTTCCTCTTCGGAGGAGGAGGCTGGGGGTGAGGTTCCGGATGTTGCGGTGGGGCCCACAGGGGACCCTGAGTCCTCTCTCCCTGGGGAACCTATGTCTTCAGGGGGGGGGACTGGCTCAGAGTCAGGGGACGAGGAAAATGTAAATAAAGGGAAAATGGACACATCCATCTCACTAAAAAGGGGTAAACCATCATCTGATGAGGAGGGTGGTGGGGTGGATGGGAAGGATGGTGGGAAAAAGAAAGCTGTCTAACTCAATCACCCTTGATGGCGGCACCCTCTCCGTTGACTCTGGCATCCATTAATGTTGCCAGCATAAAGTCAGATACGGCTCGATTTGCGGCCTATGATTTTTTTGCCCATATTAATGCTGATATTTTATTTTTGCAAGAGACCAGGCTAACAGATATGTCATCTATCTACAAGGCTAAAAGAGAGTGGAGGAATGGGCCCTCCTACTGGTCTCTTGGGGCCGAGCCGTATAGCGGAGTGGCGGTCCTTTTTACCGCAGCGGTAGAATGCCGACGGGTTATCGAGTTAGAAATGGGGAGGTGCCTGATCTTAGATGTCCTCATGAAGGGACAAGAACTTCGCCTTATTAACATCTACGGCCCACAGTCTAAGTGGGACCGGAAGTGTCTCTTTATGAGGATCAAGCCCTATCTTTTTACAAGTCGGCAGGTGGTCTTTGGAGGGGACTTTAATGCTGTCACGAGGCCCCAAGACAGGGGAGGTGCCAGAGACAAGCTGACTTATGATAGCGTCGCCCTTAATAGCATAGCGAGTGAGGCTCGCCTGGTGGATGTCCACATCCGGCACACCCCAGGCCACGCGGGATTCACCTATCATAGGGGTAGTTGTAGGTCTAGGATAGATAGGTTTTTTTTAAAGGAGGAGGCCGTCTCTTCAGCAGTGTCTGTTGTTGAGGTGGAGTTCTCCGATCACTGTTTAATTTTGTTTTCTCTGAATGTCACAGAGACCCCCCGGATGGGCAGAGGCTATTGGAAGCTGAATTCGTCTCTCTTGGAAGAAGCGGAGATAAGACAGTCCTTTGAGGATTTTCTTCAGAGCCAGGTACCATTGCTGGGCCTTTGTAGCAGTAAGTCAGAGTGGTGGGAGATCTTCAAGGAAAGGGTTGCGAGATTCTTCCGCCAGCTCTCGGGCCTCAGAAGCCTAAACAGGTACCGCTTGTACCAGGGCCTGAGGAAGAAACTTGAGAACCTTGTCTCGACTGGAAGTAGTCGTGACGATATCTCCAGAGTGAAGTCCTTGTTGATGAAGTGCCAGTATGACAGACACGCATCTTTGGTTTTTGAGAGGGATTACGGGAAGTACCGCTCGCCCGACCCTTACAGAAACTGCAAGATGTCAGTGAATAGTAAAATAGTCTCAGGACTGATTGATAGTACGGGATCCTTGAAAAGGTCCAGATCAGGGATCCTGGAGGTCGTCAGATCCTTCTACTCGCACCTCTTGGGAAGGAAGGATCTAGATCGAGATAAGGTATCAGCTTTCTTGGCTGAAACCGTCCCTGAACCAGGAGTAGACTCCTCTCTTGACGTTTTGACAGAGATGATCCAGGAAGAGGAAGTCAGGATGGCTATTGATGGGCTTGCCCTCAAGAAGTCACCCGGTCCGGATGGCTTAACATCTGAGTTCTATAAGACCTTTAAGGACACTTTGGTTCCCCTCTTGACTGGGGTTTTTAATGAGTGTCTATCCTCGGGCACTCTGCCAAAGTCAATGAGGAGGTCAGCGCTGATCATCCTGTCAAAGGGTAAAGACCCGTCCCACATTGAGAATTGGCGTCCCATAGCGCTTCTCAATGTGGACCGAAAGATTCTGGCAAAAGTGCTGTTTAACCGGCTGGTGGAGTTTGCACCCCGGCTCCTTTCGGGGGCTCAGCATTGCTCTGTTCCGGGCCGCAGTACATTTAGTGCTGTGCTCAGTGTCCGAGAGGCTGTGGAGCAGGGTAGGGCTGGCCACTGGAAGGGGTACTTGCTGTCCTTGGATCAGGCAAAAGCGTTTGATCGGGTTAACCATGAATACCTCTGGTCTGTTCTTCTGAGATATGGCCTGCCGGGGGGGTTTGTTGATTGGCTTAAGACCTTGTACGCAGGGGCAGAGAGTTTCCCGCTTGTGAATGGTTGGATTGGCCGCTCTTTTGAGGTTGGGTCTGGCGTCCGTCAGGGTTGTCCTTTGAGCCCGTTGCTGTACGTGTTTGCAATTGATCCTTTCCTTAGGAGGATTGATTGTGGACCGTTGGCGGGGGTGAGAATGGACCTGGCGGTGCCGGATTTGGCTCTGAGGGCGGTAGCGTATGCTGATGATGTCACCGTGTTTGTCTCTTCACAAGAGGAAGGCCAATGGGTGATGTCAGAGGTGGACCGCTACTCGGAGGCATCCGGGTCCAAGATCAACCGGGATAAGTGCGAGAGTCTCTGGCTGGGAGGGGGAGATCCTGGTTTTGATCTCCCGGACGCCCTTCCAGAGCCCCAGGAATCTGCAAAAGTTCTCGGCATCGAATTTGGCCAAGGGGATTACCCCAAACAAAACTGGGACAGCAGGCTTAAGATCGCCGCTCAGAAGGTGGATCAGTGGAAGGGTTGGTCTTTGACCCTCGGGGAAAGGGTTAACCTGATCAAAACATTCCTGCTCCCTTTACTGATATATCTGGGCAGTGTATGCATGTTGCCAGAACCTCTTTGGACCCGGGTCTACAGTGTGTTCTTCCAGATGTTATGGGGGAACAGACTGAACCTAGTGAAGAGGGAGGTTACTTACCGTACGAGGAGACTAGGGGGGTTGTGTATGGTCAACCCTGTGGTGTTCCTAGTGAATACCTTTCTTAAGACCAATATAGCAAACCTCTGGTCAGAGAGGGCTCCTCCGTGGGTATCCTCCTGTAGGGGATGGTTTTGGCCTTTCTTCCAGGAATGGGAGACAGGAGGGCAAGTGAAGGATCTTCGCACACCAAACGGGCATCTCCCGGCTTACACTACCCCGGTTCTGAAGGTTATTCGTCGGTGGGGTCTGGGGATGGGGGAGATTAGGACTCTGTCGAGGAAATTCCTTGACAAGAGGGTCCTGTCTTCTCATTTCCAGAGGCCATTGGCGCTCAAGGACTGCCCAAGTCGGGATCTGGAGGTGGGTTTAGAGCTTTTGAATTCTATCAGGATCCCCTTGAAGTTTTGGGACTTGACTTGGCGCTGCTTCCACGGGAAACTGTGTGTGAGGGACAATCTGAAGTGCAGGAGCTCTGATGACCGGGGATGTCCCCGCGAAGAGTGTGGAGGCATGCTGGAAAGTATGGAGCATTTTCTGCTTCATTGTCCCTTTAACACAGAGGTTTACACCAGGGTGGGCGCTTCCATTGGTTGGCCTTGGCTGGCCAGTCTCTCCTATGCGGAATGGGCCTATGGGGCATTCAGAAACCTTGGAGGCTGGGACCGGTGCACTTTATTCCTAGTCAGCTCAGTGGTTAGGTACTACACGTGGAACGCACAGTGTTTAGTGTCGACGCAGCGTAAAATCCTCCCTGTGGATGTGGTGGTTAGGAACATTCTCGGTGACCTGGTGAAGGTGCGTTCTCTGGAGTACGAGAGGCTGGGTGCTGGCAGGGCCTCTCGTCTATGGAGGGGCTCTGCCTTTAAAGTGCCTTAGCCTGTTGTCTCCCCCTGGTGGTGGGCTGATGCTGGCACATTAGTCTTTTTGTTTTGAGCAGTTGGTTTATGGTAATATAGGGCTTGCAGGCGCTGAACTTGAGCTTTAGGGGTTTGTTGTTTGGCTTATAGTGTTTGTTATTGTATTTGTTATTGTATTTATTGTTGTAGTCTATTTGTATACTTATGTATTGTATATATTGTTAGTCTGTGTATATTTTATGTAATGTATATATTGTACATATTGTGTGATGCCACCTGGGGTTTGGGTTTAGTTTAGGTTGGGTGGTGGGTTAAAAAGGGGGGAGGGGGTTTGTATGGGACTTTTATATATACAGAAAATCCTGGACTGGTTCATGGACATCTGGTAACATGTACTGGGGGCATGGGATGCGGGACCAGCTCAGGGCCAAAAAAAAAAAAAAGTGGTGTTATTTTGTTTGTGTTGGTTTTTATTATTTTGTATATATTATTATTGTTGTTGTTGTTATTCTTTTTGGTATATTACTGGTATTGGGTTTTTGGTATTGCAACTGGGCCAGGAAATTCACATTTAGTATTAGTGTATATAGTTTATTAGTATGGTATGGGTATTATGGGTATTATAGGAATATGTCTTTTGTAAATATTGTATATATTTGTTTGTGTGCAGGAATGAGTGTGGGGTGGACCGGTGTTGTATTTTATGCTATGGTGTTTGGTTTTATGATCGTTATATTGATATGTTCTGTCGGATATGATATGTTTATGTTTTGTAATTTTTTTATTGTTATGTTTGAAATTTTAATAAAAGATCTACAGGATATAACTCAGGATCAGTACAGGATAAGTAATGTAATGTATGTACACAGTGACCTCACCAGCAGAATAGTGAGTACAGCTCTGGAGGGTATGGTCACTAGGTGTGTCTATCTGTTGCTGAGCTCCTGAGACTCCAGACTTCCAGTGGAAAGAGGCTGATTTTTTCCACCTGCTTTCCCAGGAAGGTGGCAGATTCCTGGGGAAGAGCCTCCTGCAATGGAGCCTAATGGCTCCACTTCCCGTTCTAGGCTGGCGGGGAGAGGAGTGAAAACTTCGACAGCCATTGTTCCGGACGGGAGAAGATCTGGCAGAGTCTGCAGAAATGCAGGCTCTGCTTCCCAGGCTACGGGTGCCAGCCAGAGATCCACAGGTGGAAGAAGGGCACGGAAAAGCAGTGTGGAGATGTGGTCAGAGAGTGGGCCCGGAGAGTCCAGCTCCTCGTACTGCTCCCGCATGGCCGCAAGGTTTGCGGAGTATGATCAGCGCGGCAGGGAACTGAGGATGGCCAGAGAGGATCTGCGTGCGGCCCAGAGTCTGATGAGCGCCGGATCCAGAAAGAGCAAGCCAGAACTGAAGAGAAGGATAACATCGCTGAAAGGCGAGATTGTGAAGCTGGAGGCGAGGAGAGCGGAGATACTGGAGGGGAGCGGTCTCTTTAACCTCTTCAGGACATAGGGCGTATGGATACGCCCTGCATTCCGAGTCCTTAAGGACCAAGGGCGTATCCATACGCCTGTGGGAATTCCGGTCCCCACCGCTAGCCGGTTGGGGACCAGAGCCGGATGCCTGCTGAAATCGTTCAGCAGGCATCCCGGCATATCGCCCAGGGGGGTCATTATGCCCCCCCATGTCGGCGATCGCCGCAGATCGCTGGACAATTCAAATCTGCAGCGATTCCGGGTCAATCGGGTCTCCAGTGACCTGGTGACCCGGAATTACTGGCTGATCGGGGCCGTCTCTGACGGCCCCGAACAGCCAGAGCCTGCAGGGGTGAGGTGGCACTGGTGCCACCTCACGATCGCTCTGATTCATCGGCCGGATTACCGGCCGACCAATCAGGGCGCCTGCTGCGGGTGTCACTCCCGCAACCCGCTCCGCCCCTCTTCCGGAGGACGTGAGCGGGTGCGGGACGTGCACCCCGGGTGCTGGGGACCCCGATCCCCAGCGTCAATGTTGGGATCGGGGCCCCAGGAGCGGCGGCGGCGGCGACTACGAGGGACTGACTTTCCGGCGTGGATCGTTGGAGGTGAGTGACAGCCTCCTGCTGTTTCTTAGCAACAGCTCCCAGCATGCAAAAAGGGCATGCTGGGAGCTGTAGTTATGCAACAGCAGGAGGCAGACCACCACAACGAGGTGCCTAGGGAGAAAGAGCCTCTGGGGGGAACTGGGCCCTGTCCTATTGAGGCACCTTCCTCGGAGGGCAGGGCTAGACCGGGGTCAGACGGAGACGGGGACCATATGGACCAGAGTGAGTCCAAAAAAAGAGGCAAAAGCGGTCCTGCCCTTTCTTCTTCTTCTGGGGATGAGGGGATGAAGAACAAGGGTAAGAAAAAATAAAGATGAGGCCGTCTAACTCAATCACCCATGATGGCGGCACTCACCCCACTGACGTTGGCATCCATTAACTGTGCCAGCATAAAATCAGATACGGCTAGATTCGCAGCCTTTGATTTTCTCGGCCGTGTTGAAGCCGACATTTTCTTTTTACAGGAGACCAGGTTGTCAGATCTAGCCTCTCTGGTTAAAGCCAGAAGAGAGTGGAGGCGCGGGCCCTCCCACTGGTCTCTTGCGGCTGAGCCGTATAGTGGGGTGGCGGTCCTTTTTACCGATAACCGATAGGTTATTGAGTTAGAAATGGGGAGGTGCCTGATCTTAGATGTCCTCATGAAGGGGCAAGAGCTCCGGCTCATTAACATCTACGCCCCGCAAACTAAGCGAGGCCGTAAAGATCTCTTTATGAGGATTAAGCCCTTCCTTTTTACTAGCCGGCAAGTGATTTTTGGAGGGGACATCAATAATGTCACGAGGTCCCAAGATAGGAGAGGCTCCAATGGTCCGCTGGCTTACGATAGCGTGGCCCTCAATAATATAGTTAGGGAAGCTCGCCTAAAGGACGCCCACATCCGGAGCCCCTCAGGCCACGCAGTAGCGGATCCAGGGGGGGGGGGCAACGGGGCAATTGCCCCCCCCCCCCCGAGATTGCTGCCCCCCGCCCCCTAGAATGGTGGAGCGGAAGCTGTAAGCTTCCGCTCCACCATTCACTAACCTAGGCAGTCACACGCTGTGAGTACACAGCGTGGGAGCTGCGGGGACGCGATCCTCTGCAGGCCGACATCACATCATCGCGCCGGCGCCCGGAAATCCCGCCCCCGCGGCCAGCATACAGTAAGTAAGAAGAGTATGCTCAGGGCCCAGGGGATTTGGGGGACAGAATATGTGCCACTGTTAAGGGCACTGTACCGAAGGGGGAGGGGGGTTTAAAAACTTGGGGGGGGGGGGAGAGAAAGGGGAATTTTTAATGTGAGGTGCTGCAGGGCAAAGCACTGGGGGCACTATATGTTAAGAGCACATGACAGGGGGGCCCCCTGTGCTGTGCCCCTCACATATAATGCCCCCTGTGCTGTGCCCACACATATAAATTATATGTGTGGGGGGCACAGCACAGGGGGCATTATATGTGTGGGGCACAGCACAGGGGGTATTATATGTGTGGGGCACAGCACAGGGGGCATTATATGATATAATGCCCCCTGTGCTGTGCCCCACACATAATTCCCCCTGTGCTGTGCCCCACACATATAATGCCCCCTGTGCTGTGCCCCACACATATAATGCCCCCTGTGCTGTGCCCCTCACATATAATGCCCCCTGTGCTGTGCCCACACATATAAATTATATGTGTGGGGGGCACAGCACAGGGGGTATTATATGTGTGGGGCACAGCACAGGGGGTATTATATGTGTGGGGCACAGCACAGGGGGCATTATATGATATAATTCCCCCTGTGCTGTGCCCCACACATAATTCCCCCTGTGCTGTGCCCCACACATATAATGCCCCCTGTGCTTTGCCCCACACATATAATGCCCCCTGTGCTGTGCCCCACACATAATGTCCCCTGTGCTGTTCTCCTCACATATAATGCCCATGCTGTGCCCCACACATATAATGCCCCTTGTTCTGTGCCCATCACATATAATGCCCCCTGTGCTGTGCCCCACACATAATGCCCCCTGTGCTGGGCCCCTCACAAATAATGCCCCATCATGCGCCCCTCATATACAATGCCCCCATCCTGTGCCCCTCATATATAATGCGCCATCATGCGCCCCTCACATATAATGCCCCCTGTCCTGTGCCCCTCACATATAATGCTCCTGTCATGTGCCCCAAACATATAATGCCCCCTGTGCTGTGCCCCTCACATATAATGCCCCCTGACTGGACAGGACAGGGGGCATTATATGTGAGGGGCGCATGATGGGGGCATTATATGTGAGGGGCAAAGAACGGGGGCATTATATGTGAAGGGCACAGCACGGGGCATTATATGTGAGTGGTGCATGATGGGGGCATTATATGTGAGGGGCAAAGAACGGGGGCATTATATGTGAAGGGCACAGCACAGGGGGCATTATATGTGTGGGGCATATAACAGGAGCATTATATGTGAGGGGCACAGCATGGGGGGCATTATATGTGAGGGGCACAGCACAGGGGGCATTATATGTGAGGGGAACAGCACAGGGGACATTATATGTGAGGGCACAGCACGGGGGGCATTATATGTGAGGGGCACAGCACAGGGGGCATTATATGTGAGGGACGCATGATGGTGGCATTATATGTGAGGGGCAAAGAACGGGGAATTATATGTGAAGGGCACAGCACGGGGCAATATATGTTAGGGGCACAGGGCATTATTATGTGGGGGGAACAGGACGGGTCATAATTATTATATTTAGGGGCACAAGATGGGGCATTATTACTATATGTGAAGGCACAGAGTGTTCTGCATTTCAGAAGTATATTGTAGATTATGAGGAATTTCTGGGGTGGTACGTTTTTTTATGGGCCACAATACATTTGGGTATTTTATTCAGAGGGTGCACTGCACAGCAAGTTATATTCAGAGAGTGCAGTGTGTGGTAGTATTAAATTTAGAGGGTACAGTGTGTGGTAGTATATTCAGAGAGTGCAGTGTGTGGTAGTATTATATACAGAGGGTACAGTGTGTGGTAGTATTATTTTCAGAGAGTGCAGTGTGTGGTAGTATTAAATTTAGAGGGCACAGTGTGTGGTAGTATTATATTCAGAGAGTGCAGTGTGTGGTAGTATTATATTCAGAGAGTGCAGTGTTTGGTAGTATTATATACAGAGAGTGCAGTGTGTGGTAGTATTCTATTCAGAGAGAGCAGTGTGTGCTAGTATTAAATTTAGAGGGCACAGTGTGTGGTAGTATTATATTCAGAGAGTGCAGTGTGTGGTAGTATTCTATTCAGAGAGTGCAGTGTGTGGTAGTATTAAATTTAGAGGGCACAGTGTGGTAGTATTATATTCAGAGAGTGCAGTGTGTGGTAGTATTATATTCAGAGAGTGCAGTGTTTGCTAGTGTTAAATTTAGAGGGCACAGTGTGTGGTAGTGTTATATTCAGAGGGCACAGTGTGTGGTAGTATTATATTAAGAGGGTACGGTCTGTGATAGTATTATATTCAGAGGGTACGGTGTGTGGCGGTATTATATTCAGAGGGTACAGTGTGTTGTATATTCAGGAGGTACAGTGTGTCAGAATTATATTCAGAAGGTATGTACCAGTATTATATTCGAAGAATACAGTGTGTGGCAGTATTATAATAATTATTGTTTTCATATAGAGGATCAGAATCTGCTGACATAGTGAGGAGACGTCTGGGCGTCAAGTTCTGCAGGGAGAACATTTAGCTGAAACAAGTCCCGTGGTAAGTACATCTGAATTAGATAAGGAAAGACTATAGAGAAGACGTCACCTGTAGTCACTGATATCATTGTGTATCCTCCTGTGTGTGTCCCATCAGAGCTGTAGTCACTGAAGAAGTTCTGCAGTAATGATGGGTGAAGCAACAACTCCCAGCATCCCCTCACCACTGCTTAGGTCATACTGGAAACTGTAGTTTTAAATGGTAAAAACTTCTTTAGCACTTTCCCATTCTGTGGCAATTGGTATATTTGATAATTATTCTGACATGTGAACATGGCCTAAGAGTCTTAAACAAGGTTAGGACTGTATGATACATTTAATAATATTGTAAGTTCCGTAAGCAACACCTTGTTTTCTGTCCGCCAACACAAAATACTCTAATAGTGCCCCTCCCGAGACTCCACTCTGGATCCGCCCCTGAGGCCACGTGGGTTTCACCTATCATCCTTTTATTTAAAGGAGGAAGCCGTAGCTTCCGCAGTGTCCGTGGTTGAGGTGGAGTTCTCCGATCACTGTATGATTTTGTTTTCCTTGAATGTTTCAGAGACCCCTCGGATGGGTAAAGGTTATTGGAAGCTGAATTCGTCCCTCCTGGAGGAAGCGGAGATAAGACAGTCCTTTGAGGATTTTCTTCAGAGTCAGGTACCTTTACTGGGCCTATGTAGTAGTAAGTCAGGGTGGTGGGAGATATTCAAGAAGCGGGTTGCGGGGTTCTTCCGCCAGCTCTCGAGCCTCAGGTCCCTGAACAGGTATCGCTTGTATCAGGGTCTGAGGAGGAAACTCAAGCTCCTTGTCTCGACTGGAGGTAGCCGAGAGGATATCTCCAGAGTGAAGTCCTTGCTGATGAGGTGTCAGTACGATAGGCACGCATCTTTGGTTTTTGAGAGGGATTTCGGGAAGTACCGCTCGCCCGACCCTTACAAGAACTGTAAGATGTCAGTGAGTAGTAAAGTCATTTCAGGACTGATTGATAGTACGGGATCTCTGAATCGGTCCAGATCGGGGATCCTGGAGGTCGTCAGATCCTTCTACTCGCACCTCTTGGGAAGGAAGGATCTAGATCGATCGGGATGTCGGCTTTCCTGGCTGAAACTATTCCTGAGCCAGGGGTAGACCCCTCTCTTGAGGTTTTGGCAGAAGAAATCAGGGAAGAGGAAGTGAGACTGGCGATCGAGGGGCTTGCCCCTAAGAAGTCGTCAGGTCCGGATGGCTTAACATCCGAGTGGTACAGGACATTTAAGGAGTCTTTAGCTCCCCTCTTGACTGAGGTATTCAATGAGTGTCTCTCCTCGGGCACTCTGCCGAAGTCAATGAGGAGGTCAGCCCTGATTCTTCTCTCAAAGGGTAAAGATCCTAGCCAGATTGAGAATTGGAGGCCCATAGCTCTGGAAAGAGAGGGCTCCTCCGTGGGTAATCTCCTGCAAGGAGTGGTTTCGGCCTTTCTTCTAGGAATTGGAGACAGGAGGGCAAGTGAAGGACCTCCGTACGCCCCATGGATATCTTCCGGCTTACGCTACCCTGACTCTGAAGGCGGTACGTCGGTGGGGTCTGGGAGTGTGGGAGATCAGGACCCAGTCAAGGCAGTTCCTTGACAAACGGGTTCTGTTGACCCATTTCCAGAAGCCTCTGGCGCTCAGGGACTGCCCAGGTCAGGATCTGAGGGTGGGGTTGTATCTTTTAAACATGAAAAGGATCCCCCAGAAGTTTTGGGACTTGGCTTGGCGCTGCTTTCAGGGGAAGCTATATGTGAGGGACAATTTGAAGTGTAGGAGATCTGATGACCGGGGGTGTCCCCGAGAAGAGTGCGGGGACATGCTGGAAAGCATGGACCACTTCCTGCTTCATTGTCCCTTTAATATAGGGGTCTACAACAGGGTGGGCGCTTCCATCGGCTGGAGTCAACTTGCCGGCCTTACCTATCCGGAGTGGGCTTATGGGGCATTCAGGAACCTGGGTGGCCGAGATCGGGGCACTTTATTCTTAGTTAGTTTAGTGGTTAGGTACTACACGTGGAACGCACGGTGCTTAGTGTCGACCCAACAGAAAATCCTCTCCGAGGTGGAGGTCTGTAGGAACATCACTGGTGACCTCGGGAAGATCAGGTCTTTGGAGTATGGCAGTCTTGGTACCAGTAGGGCATCTCTCCTGTGGAGAGGTTTCTCATTTCATGTGCCCTAGGTACTAAACCTTTTGGGTAGAGTACCTTTTATTTTGGTTAGGGGCAGTGTTATAGGGGTAGAGATAGGGTGAGGGCAGGGTCAGATTTATTGTAGGGATAGAATTAGGGAGAATTGTAGGGGGAGTTAGGGAAAGAGTATAAAATGATTTATGTATCAGGTCTGCCATCCTTCTCCCTGGTGGTGGGCTGATGCATGTGCACATAAGCTTTTGTTTTGTTTTCAGTTGACATGGTATGAAGGGCTTACAGGCAACCAAACTTGGGCCTAAAGGGGGTTGTGGTTATGAGTGTATAAGTTTGTATATAAGTTGGTTGGGAGGAGTGTTAGGTGGGGAGGGTGTATTTGTGGGTGGTGTTTTTTTTTGAGTGGTGTTTTGGGGTCCTGACATGGGTCAGTTAAGGACTGGACTTTGAGAACTGTATGGACGGTATGGACTCTGACCCATGTACAGGAGGGGTGGTGTGGGTGAGGGGACAGTTTTAGTGTAGGTGTTTTCTGTAGTGTATTTATTATATTTTTGTATACATTTTCTGTGGTTTTTGTATATATTGTGTTTTGTATTTATATTGATTTATATTATATAGTGTATAGTGGCAGTCGGGCCAGTAAAAAAGCGGTGTCATATGTGTATGGATATGTATATATATATATATATATATATATATATATATGTGTGTATGCTTGTATGCATGTACACATGTTTGTGTATTTTGATTTTTTTCCCTCCTTGGGGGGGCTGCTCCCCTCCGGTGTCTCTGCTCTCCTCGCCTCCGGCTTCGCGGTCTCTCTTTTCGGCGGTGTTGTCCTTTTCTTCGGTTGTGGCTTGCTATTTTTGGGTCCGGCGCTCGCCGGTTTCTGGGCCGCGCGCAGATCCTCTCTGGCCGTCCTCTGCTCCTTGCCGTGCTGGGCGTGCTTCGTGGGCCTTGCGGCCGTGCGGGGGCGGTGCGTGGGGCTGGGCTCTTTGGGCCCTCTCTCCGGCCGCATCTCCGCGCTGCTTTTCCTTGCCCTTTTTTCACCTGTGGATCTCTGGCTGGGAGGCAGAGCGTTGTTTTTTTAGCAAGTTGTGCTGAGCAATTTTTTATTTTTTATTTATTTATTTATTTATTTATTCATTTTTTATTTATTTATTTTTTATTTATTTATTTTATCCCCTGGGTAAGGGTAATTTTTCAGTTATAGCCAAGTTGTGCTACTTTTATGTTCCTTTTCTTTTGTTTTGTTTTTATAGCCAAGTTGTGCTGAATTTTATGTTTATATATTTTTATAAGCCAAGTTGGGCTATTTTTATGTTCATTTTTTTTGGAATGAGTGTTTGTGTGTGTTGTATTGGTATGGGGAAAAGAAAAAAAAAAGTGTATTTTAGTAAGTTTGGGCTGGCCGGTTAGGCAGAGTTTGTTTTTGTAATTTTATTTTTGTTATAGCTGGTTAAGCTTGTTTTTGTTTTATGTTTTGTATCAGGTGTGTTTTTCATTTTTATAATAAAAAGAGTTACAGGATATAACTCAGGATCAGTACAATATGAGAGATTACATATATTTACAAATGAATAAAACATTTTCAGCTAATACGATATATACTCTTTTAAAATAATGAGGATAAGGATATACAGTATAATGATTATATTACTAGTATTATACATAGCGCCCCCTGGCTACAGATAGGAGATGGATTTTATTTCCAGTTTCTCATGCATCAATATCTACTGGTGATGACCATTTTCTCCGGTTCTCCCATTACGAGAAGTCAGGACGATGGGAGTAGGGATCCGAAAGACTTAGCTTCTGCTGCTTCATCCTGTAGTAGAAAAAGAATAAAAAGATTCTTATATTTAAATATTATAACTTTATAGATAATTTAGGTGCTAGGAAACCCCCTTGTATAATGGGATATATTGCTGGGAGGGAGACTTTTCTGCCTTATTACCACCTAGTGGCCAATGTGTGTATTGCAGGCTGTAATGAAATCACTAGAAGGGTGTGAAAACGGGGTGACCGTGAGTGTGGCAAAATCATAGGTTATAGCACTGGGGGCCAACCAGGGTGCTTGTAGCTGTTGCAAAACTACAACTCCCAGCATGCCCGGACAGCCTTCGGCTGTCCGGGCATGCTGGGAGTTGTAGTTTTGCAACAGCCGGGGGCACCCTGGTTAGAAAACACTTTGTAACTATATCATCACAAATCACCCAACACAATATTTCCCCCCATTGAGATTATGCTTTAAGATCATGTAGCATCTCGCGGCTGCAGCAATATGTCCATAGCTGTCTGTATTAGAGAGAAGTGGAGACATCTAATGGTGGTAATGCGTATAGCAGTTCTCTATTAGAATTACCCGTCTTGTATTCTAAATTTTTGGGGTACATCAAAGCTTTTTTGGGGGTTATTCCACATGTTCCATAACATATGATACATTATGGGTATCTCTGACTATTTTATTGCTTATTTACATAATAGATTGCAGCCCTGGACTTTGGTTTCTGTAATGTGTATCTTATCGCCATCTAGTGGTCACTGTGCTCTTAGCATATATTTATTCATCTATATATGTATAAAACTTCACATCTGTATGTATGTGTGTTTGTATATAAGAATTTATGTATATATATATATATATATATATATGTGTGTGTGTGTGTTTTTGTATATGAGAATTTATGTATGTATGTATATATGTGTTTGTATATAAGTATTTATGTATGTATATATGTATGTTTGTATATAAGAATTTATGTATGTATATATGTGTGTTTGTATGTAAGTATTTATGTATGCATATATGTGTGTTTGTATATAAGAATTTATGTATGTATGTATGTGTGTTTGTATATAAGTATTTATTTATCTATGTATGTATGTGTGTTTGTATATAATTATTTATCTATGTGTGTTTGTATATAATTATGTATGTATGTATGTGTGTTTGTATATAAGTATTTATGTATGTATATGTGTGTTTGTATATAATTATTTATGTATATTTATGTTTGTATATAATTATTTATGTATGTATGTATGTTTGTATATAAGAATGTATGCATGTATATATGTGTGTTTGTATATAAGTATTTATGTATATATGTGTTTGTATATAATTATTTATGTATGTATATATGTGTGTGTTTGTATATAATTATTTATGTATGTATGTATGCGTGTTTGTATATAAGTATTTTTGTATGTATATATGTGTGTTTGTATATAAGTATATATGTATATATGTGTATTTGTATACAATTATATATGTACCGTATATATGTGTGTGTTTGTATATAATTATTTATGCATTTATGTTTGTATATAATTATTTATGTATTTATGTTTGTATATAATTATTTATGTATGTGTGTTTGTATATAAGTATTTTTGTATGTATATATGTGTGTTTGTATATAATTAAATATGTGTATATGTGTATTTGTATACAATTATATATGTACCATATATATATATGTGTGTTTGTATATAATTATTTATGTTTGTATATGATTATATATGTATGTGTGTTTGTATATAATTATGTATTTATGTTTGAATATAATTATGTATGTATATATGTGTGTTTGTATATAATTATGTATGTATATGTGTATTTGTATATAATTATTTATGTATTTATGTTTGTATATAATTATTTATGTATGTATTTATGTTTTTATATAATTATTTATGTATGTGTGTTTGTATATAATTATTTATGTATGTGTGTTTGTATATAATTATTTATGTATGAATGTGTGTTTGTATATAATTATTTATGTAAATTTGTTTGTATATACCGTATTTATCGGAGTATACCACGCACCGGCCTATAACACGCACCCTCATTTTACCAAGGATATTTGGGTAAAAAAAGTTTTTTACCCAAATATCCATGGTAAAATGAGGGTGCGTGTGTGCGCGTGTATACCCCGATACACCACCAGGAAAGGCAGGGGGAGAGGGGCCGTCGCTGCCCGCTTCTCTCCCCCTACCTTTTCTGGGGTCTAGAGCCCTGCTGCCGGCCCTTCTCTCCCGCTGGCTATCGGCGCCGCTGCCTGTTCTGTCCCCCTGACTATCAGTGCAGGTGCCCCATTGCCGGTGCCGCTGCCCCGTTGCTTCCCCCCATCCCCGGTGGCATAATTACCTGTTGCCGGGGTCGGGTCCGCGCTGCTTCAGGCCTCCGGCGTGCGTCCCCTGCGTCGTTGCTATGCACGGCGCGGCGCACTGACGTCATGCGCCGCGTCGTGCAGCGCATAGCAACGACGCAGGGGACGCATGCTGGAGGCCTGAAGCAGCGCGGACCCGACCCCGGCAACAGGTAATTATGCCACCGGGAATGGGTGGAGGCAACGGGGCAGCGGCGCCAGCAATGGGGCGCCGGCACCGATAGTCAGGGGGACAGAACGGGCAGCGGCGCCGATAGCCAGGGGGTGAGAAGGGCCGGCAGCAGCGCTCTAGACCCCAGGAAAGGCAGGGGGAGAGAAACCGGCAGCGATGGCCTCTCTCCCCCTGCCTTTCCTGGGGGTGTATCGGCGTATAACACGCACATAGACTTTAGGCTAAAAATTTTAGCCTAAAAAGTGCGTGTGATACGCCGATAAATACGGTAATTTATTTATGTATGTGTGTTTGTATATTATTATATATGTATATGTGTGTTTGTATATTATTATATATGTATATGTGTGTTTGTATATTATTATATATGTATATGTGTGTTTGTATATTATTATATATGTATATGTGTGTTTGTATATAATTATGTATGTATGAATGTGAGTTTGTATATAATTATTTATGTATGTATGTGAGTTTGTATATAATTATGTATGTATGAATGTGTGTTTGTATATAATTATTTATGTATGTGTGTTTGTATATAATTATTTATGTATGAATGTGTGTTTGTATATAATTATTTATGTATGTGTGTTTGTATATTATTATATATGTATATATGTGTGTTTGTATATTATTATATATGTATATATGTGTGTTTGTATATTATTATATATGTATATATGTGTGTTTGTATATTATTATATATGTATATATGTGTGTTTGTATATTATTATATATGTATATGTGTGTTTGTATATAATTATGTATGTATGTATGTGTGTTTGTATATAATTATGTATGTATATATGTGTGTTTGTATATAATTATTTATGTATATATGTGTGTTTGTATATAATTATTTATGTATGTATGTGTGTTTGTATATAATTATTTATGTATATTTATGTTTGTATATAATTATTTATGTAAATTTGTTTGTATATAATTATTTATGTATGTATATGTGTGTTTGTATATAATTATTAATGTATATTTATGTTTGTATATCATTATTTATGTATGTATGTGTGTTTGTATATAAGTATTTATGTATATGTGTGTTTGTATATAATTATTTATCTATGTGTGTTTGTATATAATTATTTATGTATGTATGTGTGTTTGTATATAATTACTTATGTATGTATGTATGTGTGTTTGTATATAATTATTTATGTATATATGTGTTTGTATATAATTATTTATGTATGTATGTGTGTTTGTATATAATTATGTATGTATGTATGTGTGTTTGTATATTATTATATATGTATATGTGTGTTTGTATATAATTATTTATGTATGTATGTGTGTTTGTATATAATTATTTATGTATGTATGTGTGTTTGTATATAATTATTTATGTATGTATGTGTGTTTGTATATAATTATTTATGTATGTATGTGTGTTTGCATATAATTATGTATGTATATATGTGTGTTTGTATATAATTATGTATGTATATATGTGTGTTTGTATATAATTATTTATGTATATATGTATATATGTATATTCCAGCATAGCTTGCAAATGGCTGGAGATATTTTGATAAAACCTTGCACACATGTTACTTATATGTTAACTAAAAAGTAAGAAGAGTTAAATTAACCTTAACCCACCTTCTTATGCGAGGGTGTTTTTTTTTGTCTGAAGTCCCATGCAATACGATGGGACTTCTGGTTCATTTACTTATCACGTTACTCCTGGGCTGCAAAGATTGCCCGGGAGTTTTAAACATCATGCTGAGAATGGTTAGTGTAAGGGAAGGCTATGAGGACGGGATATGAGGTCGGGATATGAGGTCGGGATATGAGGTCGGGATATGAGGTCGGGATATGAGGTCGGGATATTTGAAGTCCGGATGTGAGGACGGGATATGAGGACAGGATATGAGGACGAGATATGAGGACGGGATATGAGGATGGGATATGAGGACGAGATATGAGGTCGGGATATGAGGTCGGGATATGAGGTCGGGATATTTGAAGTCGGGATATGAGGTCGGGATATGAGGATGGGATATAAGGACGAGATATGATGATGGGAAATGAGGTTGGAATGTGAGGACGGGATATGAGGACGAGATATGAGGACAAGAGCATCATTGTTACTTTTCCTCTCCCACAAGGTTTAGGTAGGAAGACCAGGTAACACTGTGTACTCTGCTAGTAGATTCATAAAAATAACACCTAATACCCAGCAGTAACTATAACACATCTACTCACATTTATACTGTCCCGCGTCTCCTTTGGCAGGTCCCACAGAGGAAGCCTAACAAACCATTAATCATCTGAATGGTGCAGAGGACGACTTGAACCGCGCTGGCCACCATGATAGTGGAGAACAAGATGACATTGAACTCAACCACTCCTACCGGTATGGTACAACGGCTCCAGACCTCCCTGTGGAACAGGTAGCTGCGCTCCAATCTGTGAAGAGAGAACATCATCACATGACCTCACATCCTTTTATTAGGGTCCATCTCGGTATGGCTTTATGAAATTTAGAATTTTTCCTTCTTGACACTTACTCTAGATACTCCCATTCTCGTTTAAAGGGGGACGTCCAGCGACGGTCTCCGCTGATGAACTGGTAATAACACTGAGGGCCGTGGAGAAGACCCAACAAGGACGTGACAAATCCATAGATGGATCCGCAAACCGCGACTGCCGCCAGGACTATTGAGACCAACATCTACGGAGAGAAGACAAGGTCAATGAGATTCATTCAGGTTCTATACCATAAGAATATATACCGTAATCAACATTAAAGGGGTACTCCGGGGAACTAAACCCATAGCCCATCCTTTCCCACTCATCAACTTATTTAATTGTTTAAATATCATCCATTGGCTATGTAGGGCAGTGAGGGAATGACATCATCCAGAAATCCACTCTGTCTCTGTCCAAATCCCTCTCTGAAAGCAGCCCCCACCCTCCTAAGATACACAGACCATGTGGTTTCTGCCCTGCACTGATAAGTCATGCTTTCTTTAGTGCTGAGAACTGGGAAGTGTGTGCAGCCTCAGCCAATCAGACACTGAACCTCTCTCTACTGCTCAGAGCAGGAGGGTGGGGGCTGCTCTCAGAGAGGGAGCTGGACGGCAAAACAGAGCTGCAATGATTGCTGGAGATGACCTTGAAGCTGGAGGTGGATGTGATGCTCACAATGTACTTGCAGCTGACCATAGTAGCAAATTAAGTTCCCAAAAAATGGTCTACTCCTATGTGGATGATGGTCTACACCAAAGTCTCCTCAGAAGATCCCCTAGTCCAGTGGTCTCAAGCTGTGGCCCTGCAGATGTTGCAAAACTTCAACCCCCAGCATGCCCGGACAGCCGTTGGCTGCCCGGGCATGCTGGGAGTTGAAGTTTTGCAACATTTGGAAGGCCACAGTTTGAGACCACTGCCTGAGTCCTTTGATGGGTCACCCCCTTTTTATCAGGTGATCAGTTGGGTTGCCGAGAGTTTAAAGCCCTGGAGATATATCGATGACTTATAAAGCTTTATGGCTAGTTTGGGTTCACCAGAGGAAATGTTTCTTTGGGTTTCTAGCTTATATCACGCGCACTCACCCTCACTAGTCCTTCTGTGTAATCTGTTTTATTTCAGCACAGCTTCATCCGGGGTTTTATTATTGTAATTTGGTCATGTGGTCACCAGTCTGACTCTCCAAATCTTCCAGTGCCTAATGGACACAACAGGATGTCAGGATGACATCACCCATCAGTTCTTCTCTTACTAGCTCCCAGAACCCTCCCAACTCCATCTCTATGGGTAGTAGTAGTAGTTATATACCTCCCCTCCAGCTCTATCTGTATACTGCTGCTGCTATCTCTATAGGATTAGAATATATAGTAGTTATACACCTCCACTCCACCTCTTTCTGTATACTGCTGCTATCTCTAGGGGATCAATCTATATAGTAGTTATACATCTCCCCTCCAGTTCTATTTGTCTACTGCTGCTATCTCTATTGGATCAGTGTATATAGTAGTTATACACCTCCCCTCCAGCTCTATCTGTATACTGCTGTTATCTCTATGGGATCAGTATATATAGTAGTTGTTATACACCTCCCCTCCAGCTCTCTCTGTATACTGCTGTTATCTCTATGGGATCAGGATATATATAGTAATTACACACCTCCCCTCCAGCTCTATCTGTATACTTCTGTTATCTCTATGGGATCAGTCTATATAGTAGTTATACACCTCCCCTCCAGCTCTATCTGTATACTGCTGCTGCTATCTCTATAGGATTAGAATATATAGTAGTTATACACCTCCCCTCCACCTCTTTCTGTATACTGCTGCTATCTCTAGGGGATCAATCTCTATAGTAGTTATACATCTCCCCTCCAGTTCTATCTGTATACTGCTGCTATCTCTATAGGATTAGAATATATAGTAGTTATACTCCTCCCCTCCAGCTCTATTTGTATACTGCTGCTATCTCTATTGGATCAGTGTATATAGTAGTTATACACCTCCCCTCCAGCTCTATCTGTGTACTGCTGTTATCTCTATGGGATCAGTATATATAGTAGTTATACACTTCCCCTCCAGCTCTATCTGTATACTGCTGTTATCTCTATGGGATCAGGATATATAGTAGTTATACACCTCCCCTCCAGCTCTATCTGTATACTGCTGTTATCTCTATGGGATCAAGATATATAGTCATTATATACCTCCCCTCCAGCTCTATCTGTATACTGCTGTTATCTCTATGGGATCAAGATATATAGTTATTATACACCTCCCCTCCAGCTAAATCTGTATACTACTACTATCTCTATGGGATCAGTATATATAGTAGTTATACACCTCTCCTCCAGCTAAATCTGTATACTACTACTATCTCTATGGGATCAGTATATATAGTAGTTATACACCTCTCCTCCAGCTCTATCTGTATACTGCTGCTATCTCTATGGGATCAGTATATATAGTAGTTATACACCTCTCCTCCAGCTCTATCTGTATACTGCTGCTATCTCTATGGGATCAGTATATATAGTAGTTATATACCTTCCCTGAGGCTTTGTTTTCATGTTGCATTTCTTGCTGCTTTTTTCCCCCCAAATCATGGCAAAAAAAGAGATATTGTACCAAAATTGTGAAAATGTGGTAAACATTTGTAATTTTTACCTCAATTTTGAGAAATTGCTGCAAAAAAATAAATAAAATAAAAAAAATAACAGCTAAAATGCAGCAACAATTCAAATCCCTATAAAACACCTTAAGTGTGATTATAGGTCAAATCACTTTCTCCTCATGACAACATTTCGCACTTTGGGGGAGATTTGCCCTTCTGCTCCACGGGAGGTGTCTGTCCTCCCTGAGCTCGCCTTAGGACACCTGCGTTACTGTTTGACAGGTGTACCGCCCCAGTCAAACTGGAACTGTCCAGCGTACAAGCAAATCCCCATAGCAAACCTCTCCTACTCTGGACAGTTCCTGACATGAACAGAGGTGTCAGCAGAGAGCACTGTGGTCAGACAGAAAGGAATTTCAAAAAGAAAAGAACTTCAGCAGCGGATAAGTACTGGAAGGATTAAGATTTTTAAATAGAAGTAATTTACAAATCTGTTAAACTTTCTGGCACCAGTTGATTAAAAATAATAATAATAATTGTTTTCCACTGGAGTACCCCTTTAACCCCTTAAGGACGCAGGACGTAAATGTACGTCCTGGTGAGGTGGTACTTAACGCACCAGGACGTACATTTACGTCCTGTGCATAACCGCGGGCATCGGAGCGATGCCCGTGTCATGCGCGGCTGATCCCGGCTGCTGATCGCAGCCAGGGACCCGCCGGCAATGGCCGACGCCCGCGATCTCTCGGGCGTCCGCCATTAACCCCTCAGGTGCCGGGATCAATACAGATCCCGGCATCTGCGGCAGTGCGTGATTTGAATGAATGATCGGATCGCCCGCAGCGCTGCTGCGGGGATCCGATCATTCAGAGCGCCGCACGGAGGTCCCCTCTCCTTCCTCCGTGCGTCTCCCGGCGTCTCCTGCTCTGGTCTGTGATCGAGCAGACCAGAGCAGAAGATGACCGATAATACTGATCTGTTCTATGTCCTATACATAGAACAGATCAGTATTAGCAATCATGGTATTGCTATGAATAGTCCCCTATGGGGACTATTCAAGTGTAAAAAAAAATTTAAAAAAATGTCAAAGTAAAAGTAAAAAAAAAGTGAAAAATCCCCTCCCCCAATAAAAAAGTTAAACGTCCGTTTTTTCCTATTTTACCCCCAAAAAGCGTAAACATTTTTTTTATAGACATATTTGGTATCGCCGCGTGCGTAAATGTCCGAACTATTAAAATAAAATGTTAATGATCCTGTACGGTGAACGGCGTGAACGAAGAAAAAAAAAGTCCAAAATTCCTACTTTTTTAATACATTTTATTTAAAAAAAAATTATAAAAAATGTATTAAAAGTTTTTTATATGCAAATGTGGTACCAAAAAAAAGTACAGATCATGGCACAAAAAATGAGCCCCCATCCTGCCGCTTATACGGAAAAATAAAAAAGTTATAGGTCATCAAAATAAAGGGATTATAAACATACTAATTTGGTTAAAAAGTTTGTGATTTTTTTTAAGCGCAACAATAATATAAAAGTATATAATAATGGGTATCATTTTAATCGTATTGACCCTCAGAATAAAGAACACACGTCATTTTTACCAGAAATTGTACGGCGTGAAAACAAAACCTTCCAAAATTAGCAAAATTGCGTTTTTCGTTTTAATTTCCCCACAAAAATAGTGTTTTTTGGTTGCGCCATACATTTTATGATATAATGAGTGATGTCATTAAAAAGGACAACTGGTCGCGCAAAAAACAAGCCCTCATACTAGTCTGTGGATGAAAATATAAAAGAGTTATGATTTTTAGAAGGCGAGGAGGAAAAAGTCCTTAAGGCCAAAATGGGCTGAGTCCTTAAGGGGTTAAGTACAAGCCCTTTTATGGACCCTTGCAAAACTACAACTCCCAGCCAGGGTTTCTCAACCAGGGTGCTCCCAGCTGTTGCAAAACTACACCTCCCAGCATGACCGGACAGCCGTTGGCTGTCCGGGCATGCTGGGAGTTGTAGTTTTTCAACAGCTGGAGGCACACTGGTTGGGAAACCACTGCTCTGGTTGTATCTTTATAATCTTACCCCAACTCGGTTGTTGAGTTTTCCATGCCGACCGGTATACTGTATACATATTGCAGGGATGAGGACCTAGAAGAAGGAAAAGACGTGTTAGTGGGGCTGGAGTGGCCCCTTAGAGATGAGACATAAGGGTCGGAGCCTATGGAACATACTATGGTGTCAGCTGAGGAGATGGCCTAGAGTCAGTTTACAGTTTGTAGCGCCCTCTACTGACTCGGAACCTGTGTACACAACATGGCTCTGATCCTCCCTCACCCTCTGAGCAACGTTTAATTTCTGCTGCCCCCCTACAACCGCTGCCCTAGGCCCGGGCCTTGTTGGCCTATTGGTGAACACACCCCTGGCTCCACCCTTAGATCGCACATTAGATTGAAATGGCTGACAGCAGGGAACAGCAGCGAGGACAGGACTGAAAATTTAAGGGGAGAATGTAAAATGATATTGGTGCTTATAAAGATTCATGTTTTTAGGTTGGGGGACCCCCATATGATGCTAAGATAGTTCTGCCATATACAGCTCACATAATACAGCCACATAGTGCTAAGATAATTCTGCCATATACAGTTCACATAATACAGCCACATAGTGCTAAGATAATTCTGCCATATACAGTTCACATAATACAGCCACATAGTGCTAAGATAATTCTGCCATATACAGTTCACATAATACAGCCACATAGTGCTAAGATAATTCTGCCATATACAGTTCACATAATACAGCCACATAGTGCTAAGATAATTCTGCCATATACAGTTCACATAATACAGCCACATAGTGCTAAGATAATATTGCCATGAACAGTTCACATAATACAACCACATAGTGCTAAGATAATTCTGCCATATACAGTTCACATAATACAGTCACATAGTGCTAAGATAATACTGCCATATACAGCTCACATAATACAGCCACATAGTGCTAAGATAGTTCTGCCATATACAGTTCACATAATACAGCCACATAGTGCTAAGATAATTCTGCCATGTACAGTTCACATAATACAGCCACATAGTGCTAAGATAATTCTGCCATGTACAGTTCACATAATACAGCCACATAGTGCTAAGATAATTCTGCCATATACAGTTCACATAATACAGCCACATAGTGCTAAGATAATTCTGCCATATACAGTTCACATAATACAGCCACATAGTGCTAAGATAATTCTGCCATATACAGTTCACATAATACAGCCACATAGTGCTAAGATAATTCTGCCATATACAGTTCACATAATACAGCCACATAGTGCTAAGATAATTCTGCCATATACAGTTCACATAATACAGCCACATAGTGCTAAGATAATTCTGCCATATACAGTTCACATAATACAGCCACATAGTGCTAAGATAATATTGCCATGAACAGTTCACATAATACAACCACATAGTGCTAAGATAATTCTGCCATATACAGTTCACATAATACAGTCACATAGTGCTAAGATAATACTGCCATATACAGCTCACATAATACAGCCACATAGTGCTAAGATAGTTCTGCCATATACAGTTCACATAATACAGCCACATAGTGCTAAGATAATTCTGCCATGTACAGTTCACATAATACAGCCACATAGTGCTAAGATAATACTGCCATGTACAGTTCACATAATACAGCCACATAGTGCTAAGATTATACTGCCATATACAGTTCACATAATACAGCCACATAGTGCTAAGATAATACTGCCATGTACAGTTCACATAATACAGCTAAATAGTGCTAAGATAATTCTGCCATATACAGCTCACATAATACAGCCACATAGTGCTAAGATAGTTCTGCCATATACAGTTCACATAATACAGCCACATAGTGCTAAGATAATTCTGCCATACACAGTTCACATAATACAGCCACATAGTGCTAAGATAATACTGCCATGTACAGTTCACATAACACAGCCACATAGTGCTAAGATACTTCTGCCATATACAGTTCACATAATACAGCCACATAGTGCTAAGATAATTCTGCCATACACAGTTCACATAATACAGCCACATAGTGCTAAGATAATTCTGCCATATACAGTTCACATAATACAGCCACATAGTGCTAAGATAATTCTGCCATGTACAGTTCACATAATACAGCCACATAGTGCTAAGATAATTCTGCCATATACAGTTCACATAATACAGCCACATAGTGCTAAGATAATTCTGCCATGTACAGTTCACATAATACAGCCACATAGTGCTAAGATAATTCTGCCATATACAGTTCACATAATACAGCCACATAGTGCTAAGATAATACTGCCATATACAGGTCACATAATACAGCCACATAGTGCTAAGATAATACTGCCATATACAGTTCACATAATACAGCCACATAGTGCTAAGATAATTCTGCCATATACAGTTCACATAATACAGCCACATAGTGCTAAGATAATTCTGCCATGTGCAGTTCACATAACACAGCCACATAGTGCTAAGATACTTCTACCATATACAGTTCACATAATACAGCCACATAGTGCTAAGATAATTCTGCCATGTACAGTTCACATAATACAGCCACATAGTGCTATGATAATTCTGCCATTTACAGTTCACATAATACAACCACATAGTGCTAAGATAATACTGCCATATACAGTTCACATAATACAGCCACATAGTGCTAAGATAATTCTGCCATTTACAGTTCACATAATACAACCACATAGTGCTAAGATAATACTGCCATATACAGTTCACATAATACAGCCACATAGTGCTAAGATAATATTGCCATGAACAGTTCACATAATACAGCCAAATAGTGCTAAGATAATTCTGCCATATACAGTTCACATAATACAGCCACATAGTGCTAAGATAATTCTGCCATATACAGTTCACATAATACAGCCACATAGTGCTAAGATAATTCTGCCATATACAGTTCACATAATACATCCACATAGTGCTAAGATAATTCTGCCATATACAGTTCACATAATACAGCCACATAGTGCTAAGATAATTCTACCATGTACAGTTCACATAACACAGCCACATAGTGCTAAGATACTTCTGCCATATACAGTTCACATAATACAGCCACATAGTGCTAAGATAATACTGCCATGTACAGTTCACATAATACAGCTAAATAGTGCTAAGATAATTCTGCCATATACAGTTCACATAACAGCCACATAGTGCTAAGATAATTCTGCCATATACAGCTCACATAATACAGCCACATAGTGCTAAGATAATTCTGCCATGTATAGTTCACATAATACAGCCACATAGTGCTAAAATAATTCTGCCATATACAGCTCACAAAATACAGCCACATAGTGCTAAGATAATTCTGCCATATACAGTTCACATAATACAGCCACATGGTGCTAAGATACTTCTGCCATGTACAGTTCACATAATACAGCCACATAGTGCTAAGATAATTCTGCCATGTATAGTTCACATAATACAGCCACATAGTGCTAAAATAATTCTGCCATATACAGCTCACAAAATACAGCCACATAGTGCTAAGATAATTCTGCCATATACAGTTCACATAATACAGCCACATGGTGCTAAGATAATTCTGCCATATACAGTTCACATAATACAGACACATAGTGCTAAGATAATTCTGCCATATACAGTTCACATAATACAGCCACATAGTGCTAAGATAATTCTGCCATGTACAGTTCACATAATACAGCCACATAGTGCTAAGATAATTCTGCCATGTACAGTTCACATAATACAGCCACATAGTGCTAAGATAATTCTGCCATGTACAGTTCACATAATACAGCCACATAGTGCTAAAATAATTCTGCCATGTACAGTTCACATAATACAGCCACATAGTGCTAAGATAATTCTGCCATGTACAGTTCACATAATACAGCCACATAGTGCTAAGATAATTCTGCCATGTACAGTTCACATAATACAGCCACATAGTGCTAAGATAATTCTGCCATGTACAGTTCACATAATACAGCCACATAGTGCTAAGATAATTCTGCCATATACAGTTCACATAATACAGCCACATAGTGCTAAGATAATTCTGCCATATACAGTTCACATAATACATCCACATAGTGCTAAGATAATTCTGCCATATACAGTTCACATAATACAGCCACATAGTGCTAAGATAATTCTACCATGTACAGTTCACATAACACAGCCACATAGTGCTAAGATAATTCTGCCATGTACAGTTCACATAATACAGCCACATAGTGCTAAGATAATTCTTCCATATACAGTCCGCATAACACAGCCACATAGTGCTAGGATACTTCTGCCATACACAGTTCACATAATACAGCCACATAGTGCTAAGATAATTCTGCCATATACAGTTCACATAATACAGCCACATAGTGCTAAGATAATTCTGCCATATACAGTCCACATAACACAGCCACATAGTGCTAAGATACTTCTGCCATATACAGTTCACATAATACAGCCACATAGTGCTAAGATAATTCTGCCATATACAGTTCACATAATACAGCCACATAGTGCTAAGATAATTCTGCCATGTACAGTTCACATAATACAGCCACATAGTGCTAAGATAATACTGCCAAATACAGTTCACATTATACAGCCACATAGTGCTAAGATAATTCTGCCATATACAGCTCACATAATACAGCCACATAGTGCTAAGATAGTTCTGCCAGATATAGCTTACAGAATACCACCGCATAGTGCTATGATAATTCTGCCATATACAGCTCACATAATACCGCCACAAAGTGCTAAGATAGTTCTGCCATATACAGCTCACAGAATACCACCACATAGTGCTGTGATAATTCTTCTATATACAGTTTACAAAATACCATAATCTAGTGCCAAGGTAATTCTGCCTCATTGAACCCACATAAAACTGCCATATCATTCCCAAATGATATACAACATCCAAATATAACTGCCTTTAAGTACCCACATAATACTGCCATATAATGCTAAAAAAAAAGTACACTATACAAGTAAAACTCTTTAAGCACCAACATAATAACACCATATAGTACTAAGATAATTCTTCCATATACAGTCCAGATAATACTGCCATATAATGACAAGGTTACACTGCCATATAGTGCCCAGATTATATACACTATCCAAATAAAACTCTCTTAAAGCACCCACATAACACTGTTACATAGTGCTAAGATAGTACTGTCATATAGTACTATGATACTGCCATATAACTCTCTTAAAGCAATACTTCCATATAGTTCCCTAAAATGTTCTATCCAAATAAAAGTGCTAAGATAATACTTCCATATAGTGCCCAAATGATATACTCAATCCATATAAAACTGTCTGAAGTCATGCAAATAATACCACCATATAGTGCTAAGATAATACTGCCATATAGTGCCCAAATGATGTACACTTCCCAAATAAAACCCTCTGAAAGCACCCACATAATACCTCCATATAGTTCTATGGCAATGCCTCCATATAGTTCCAGATTGGCATTCGCTCTCCAAATGAAACTCTCATAAAGCACCCACATAATACCACCATATAGTGCTATGATATTTCCATATAGTTGTCACGATTCGGCTCACAGGTAGTGGATCCTCTGTGTCAGCGAGGGATTGGCGTGGACCGTGCTGGTGGACCGGTTCTAAGAGGCTACTGGTGTTCACCAGAGCCCGCCGCAAAGCGGGATGGTCTTGCTGCGGCAGTAGCAACCAGGTCGTATCCACCAGCAACGGCTCTACCTCGCTGACTGCTGAGAAGGCGTGGGACAGGAGGACTAGGCAGAGACAAGGTCAGACGTAGCAGAAGGTCGGGGCAGGCGGCAAGGTTCGTAGTCAGGATGGATAGCAGAAGATCAGGTAACACAGGCTTTGGACACACTAAACGCTTTCACTGGCACAAGGCAACAAGATCCGGCCAGGGAGTGCAGGGGAAGTGAGAAGATATAGTCTGGGAGCAGGTGGGAGCCAATTAAGCTAATTGGGCCAGGCACCAATCATTGGTGCACTGGCCCTTTAAGTCTCAGAGAGCTGGCGCGCGCGCGCCCTAGAGAGCGGAGCCGCGCGCGCCAGCACATGACAGCAGGGGACCGGGACGGGTAAGTGACCTGGGATGCGATTCGCGAGCGGGCGCGTCCCGCTGTGCGAATCGCATCCCCGACGGCCATGACAGTGCAGCGCTCCCGGTCAGCGGGTCTGACCGGGGCGCTGCGGGGAGAGAGACGCCGTGAGCGCTCCGGGGAGGAGCGGGGACCCGGAGGGCTCGGCGTAACAGTACCCCCCCCCCCCTTAGGTATCCCCTTTTCTTTGTCCGGTAACTGCCTCCCCTGGGATGAGGACACCGGGAAAGAATGGAGGGTTTCCTCAACGGCAGGCAGCACAGCAGGAGTGGGAATGGGGAGGGAGGGCAGAGGGCGAAGCCTGGCACGGGGCAGTGTGACACCAGGACGGGGGCCATGAGGAGGCACAGAGGCTTGCCTGACGGGACTGGGAGGGGGGGAGAGGCACTTCCTATGGCAGGCAGAGTCCCAGTTCTTGATCTCCCCGGTGGTCCAATCAAGGGTGGGAGAATGAAGCCGGAGCCACGGCAGACCGAGGAGGACCTCAGAGGTACAGTTGGGAAGGACGAATAACTCAATCCTTTCGTGGTGGGGTCCAATATACATCAGGAGGGGCTCTGTGCGGTAACGCACGGTGCAATCCAATCTGACTCCGTTGACCGCGGAAATGTAGAGCGGCTTGACGAGACGGGTCACCGGGATGCGGAATTTATTCACAAACGACTCCAAAATAAAATTCCCAGAGGCACCGGAGTCCAAGCAGGCCACGGCTGAGAGGGAGGAGTTGGCTGAAGGAGAAATCCGCACGGGCACCGTGAGACGTGGAGAAGCAGACTTTGTACCAAGAGACGCTACACCCACGTGAGCTGGGTGCGTGCGTGCGTTTCCCAGACGTGGAGGACGGATAGGGCAATCCACCAAGAAATGTTCGGTACTGGCACAGTACAGACAGAGATTTTCTTCCCTACGGCGATTCCTCTCTTCCTGGGTCAGGCGAGACCGATCCACTTGCATGGCCTCCTCGGCGGGAGGCCCAGGCGTAGACTGCAAAGGATGCTGTGGGAGAGGTGCCCAGAGATCTAAGTCTTTTTCCTGGCGGAGCTCTTGGTGTCTCTCAGAAAAACGCATGTCAATGCGGGTAGCCAAATGGATAAGTTCTTGCAGGTTGGCAGGAATCTCTCGTGCGGCCAGCACATCCTTGATGCGACTGGATAGGCCTTTTTTAAAGGTCGCGCAGAGAGCCTCGTTATTCCATGATAACTCGGAAGCAAGAGTACGAAATTGGATGGCGTACTCGCCCACTGAAGAATTACCCTGGACCAGGTTCAGCAGGGCAGTCTCGGCAGAAGAAGCTCGGGCTGGTTCCTCGAAGACACTACGGACTTCAGCGAAGAAGGACTGGACTGTGGCTGTGGCAGGATCATTGCGGTCCCAGAGCGGTGTGGCCCAAGACAAGGCCTTTCCTGAAAGAAGGCTTACTACGAACGCCACCTTAGACCGTTCTGAAGGAAACAAGTCCGACAACATCTCCATATGCAGGGAACACTGAGACAGAAATCCACGGCAGAGTTTAGAGTCTCCATCAAATTTGTCCGGCAGGGACAAGCGGAGGCTAGGAGCGGCCACTCGCTGCGGAGGAGGTGCAGGAGCTGGCGGAGGAGATGGTTGCTGCTGTAGCAGAGGCAGAAGTTGCTGTAACATGGCGGTCAACTGCGACAGCTGCTGTCCTTGTTGGGCAATCTGCTGCGATTGCTGAGCGACCACCGTGGGAAGATCAGCGAGACTTGGCAGCGGCACCTCAGCGGGATCCATGGCCGGATCTACTGTCACGATTCGGCTCACAGGTTGTGGATCCTCTGTGTCAGCGAGGGATTGGTGTGGACCGTGCTAGTGGACCGGTTCTAAGAGGCTACTGGTTTTCACCAGAGCCCGCCGCAAAGCGGGATGGTCTTGCTGCGGCAGTAGCAACCAGGTCGTATCCACTAGCAACGGCTCAACCTCGCTGACTGCTGAGAAGGCGTGGGACAGAAGGACTAGGCAGAGGCAAGGTCAGACGTAGCAGAAGGTCGGGGGCAGGCGGCAAGGTTCGTAGTCAAGATGGATAGCAAGGGTTCAGGTAACACAGGCTTTGGACACACTAAACGCTTTCACTGGCACAAGGCAACAAGATCCGGCGAGGGAGTGCAGGGGCAGTGATCAGATATAGTCTGGGAGCAGGTGGGAGCCAATTAAGCTAATTGGGCCAGGCACCAATCATTGGTGCACTGGCCCTTTAAGTCTCAGAGAGCTGGCGCGCGCGCGCCCTAGAGAGCGGAGCCGCGCGCGCCAGCACATGACAGCAGGGGACCGGGACGGGTAAGTGACCTGGGATGCGATTCGCGAGCGGCGCGTCCCGCTGTGCGAATCGCATCCCCGACGGCCATGACAGTGCAGCGCTCCCGGTCAGCGGGACCGACCGGGGCGCTGCGGGGAGAGAGACGCCGTGAGCGCTCCGGGGAGGAGCGGGGACCCGGAGCGCTAGGCGTAACAATAGTTCCCCAATGATATACACTGTCCGAAGAAAATCTTCTTAAAGCATTCACATAATACCACCATATAGTGCTAAGATAATACTGCCATACACCGTCCATATAATACTGCATATATTGCTAGGATAATACTGCCATATACAGTCCACATAATACTGCCATATAGTGCTAAGATAATACTGCCATAGACAGTCCACATAATACTGCCATATAGTGCTAAGATAATACTGCCATATAGTTCAAAAATAATACTGCCTTATACAGTCCACGTAATACTGCCATATAGTGCTAAGATAATACCACCATATACAGTCCTCATAATACTGCCATATAGTTCTAAAATAATACTGCCATATACAGTCCACATAATACTGCCATATAGTGCAAGGTAATACCGCCATATACATTCCACATAATACTGCCATATACAGTCCACATAATAGTACTATGGTAATACCATCATATTCAGTCCACATAATACTGCCATATAGTGCTATGATAATGCTGCTATATACAGTCCACGTAATACTGCCATAAAGTGCTATGATAATGCTGCTATATACAGTCCACATAATACTGCCAAATAGTGCTATGATAATACTGCCATATACAGTCCACGTAATACTGCCATATAGTGCTATGATAATACTGCCATATACAGTCCACGTAATACTGCCATAAAGTGCTATGATAATGCTGCTATATACAGTCCACGTAATACTGCCAAATAGTGCTATGATAATACTGCCATATACAGTCCACGTAATACTGCCATATAGTGCTATGATAATACTGCCATAAAGTGCTATGATAATGCTGCTATATACAGTCCACATAATACTGCCATATAGTGCTATGATAATGCTGCTATATAAAGTCCACGTAATACTGCCAAATAGTGCTATGATAATACTGCCATATACAGTCCACGTAATACTGCCATATAGTGCTATGATAATACCACCATATACAGTCCACATAATACTGCCATATGGTGCTATGATAATGCTACTATATACAGTCCACATAATAGTACTATGGTAATGCCACCATATACAGTCCACATAATACTGCCATATAGTGCTATGATAATGCTGCCATATACAGTCCACATAATAGTGCTATGATTATACCACGATATACAGTTCACATAATACTGCCATAAAGTGCTATGATAATACCACCATATACAGTCCACATAATACTGCCATATGGTGCTATGATAATGCTACTATATACAGTCCACATAATAGTACTATGGTAATGCCACCATATACAGTCCACATAATACTGCCATATAGTGCTATGATAATGCTGCCATATACAGTCCACATAATAGTTCTATGACTATACCACGATATACAGTTCACATAATACTGCCATATAGTGCTATAATAGTACTGCCATATACAGTTCACATAATACTGCCATATAGTGCTATAATAATACTGCCAAATACAGTCCACATAATACTGCCATATAGTGCTCTGATAATACTGCCATATAGTGCTAAGATAATGCTGGCATATACAGTCCACATAGTACCGCCATATTGTGCCAAGAAATTGTTGCATATATATATATCAATAGCCCTCATAACACCGCAGTATTGTTCCCTAACAATATACAATGCCCTGCTGAAGAATCCATATAGTGCCAATATAATTCTGCCATACGTAGCCCACATGGAACTGCCACAGCTGTTGGCACGCTGGGTGTTGTCCACACCAGCGCACCTCCAGCTGTTGCAAAACTACAACTCCCAGCATGCCCGGACAGCCAACGGCTGTCCGGGCATGCTGGGAGTTGTAGTTTTGCAACAGCTGGAGGCAAACGCCGTACTTACCAGAAGCCCACTGCCGAAGAATCCCCCCAGATACAGGACCTCGGGGGTCAGCTTCTCCTGGGGGTCCTGGACGGCCTCGGTGGTCCAGCCTGGGAAGAGCAGTAAGAGGTTACAGATAATACAAAGGGCGCAGAAGGGGTACAGCGAGGCCCCAATAAACTTGGCACAGTCTCCCGTACACATGGCTATAGGGGGGAGAGAGTCAGGAAAGGGTTAAACCTAAAGGGAGACCCCGCAGGCTATAGGAGCAGAGATGAAGTGAGAGGAGAGCGTCCGCTCCTTCACCCCCCAGCCGCTTCCTTATTGCCATACAACGCTGTGGAGTTTGACCCCATAAAATCATTATACGTACATATACCTGCGCACGGTAAACACCGTGGAACTACAAGTCCCAGCATTTCCTGTTGGTATAATGTGTAAGCATCTCTCCCGCCTGATTTCCCAATTTATTAACGTATTTTCCTCCTGTCGAGAGAGCGTATCTAACCTGAAGAGATGCTGCAGCACTGGTGTATCTAAACCTATACTGTGTGATACGGTCTGATGAGCGGATGTATCTAAGCATGTCGTGTGTGTGATACGGTCTGCCGAGCTGGTGTATTTAAGCCCGTCGTGTGCAATACTGTCGGTGTATCTCAGCGTGACTGCATTGAACACACCTTACCTCTACAAACTTTTGCCCTCCCCCCGCTGAGTAAATAACGACAGACACCGTGCTTCTCTTTTAGTGGGCTGAGGTGGTGGTCACAGCTCCAAATTTATTAATAGTAATAAACCGCACTATAGCGTGCAACTCTAACTCAACACTGCATAGCAGTAACCAGATAACAAAAACGGTGATATTGACCTGTTCCACAGCCGCAGAGGAGTGCCAACCGTCGGATCCCCGACGGGCATGACTGCCCACGGCATCTTCCATCTTCTCAGGTCATAACATTTCCATGCCACTAGGAGCCCATGTATCCCTACACGGAGCTCCGACCGCCACTCACCAGGAACAGGGCCTGCTCCAGACCATCCTGCAGGCCCGATAGAAAAATGTCCAGCCCAATATCATTGAGGTGGACCCCATCCGCGATCATGAATCGCAGATTGTCACCCTCCAGCTCGCGGTGACGGACCACCACCCCACCCTTGGACCGAACAAAACGAGCCATTCTGGCATTGACCAGGCGGCGAGACCGCTCAATGGCCTCAGCGTCCCTGGCCCCTTGCCACTTGACCCTAGGTACAATCTCAGACCATACCAAAACCAGCTCCGTAAAGAAGCCAGATAACCTCTCCACATCAACTTTCATGACGGTGATGAGCTCTGGAAAACGGGTAAAACAAAGGTCGTTCCCACCGTCATGGAACGACCAAGATCACCGGAGATCGAACCATTCCAGCAATGCCCACCGCTTCTGAAAGAATTTGCTGCCAACGCATGCCTGGAATACCACGCCAGTGGGCATCGATGTTCGGAACACCCAACGATCTTCCGCCAGGACGGCAACTCGCCCTCTGGGCCGCCCGGTGGACATATGAATGCCCCAGGAAGAACACAGAAGCCACCGGAGACTCTGAAACAGAAAAAAATTTAAAGAAGCAGTTCCGGACGAAAATATCCTGCATAACACACCGAGCGCCATCTCCCAATGCGCTGAATGTCCGCTACGGCCAGCCCGGCACGCGACGTCTCCGTTGCCGCACCAATCCGAAAGGAATGTGTGCCAAATTCAGCCACTGGGGCACCAACAACCCCAAGGCACCGCTTAAAAACTGCCTGGAACTGGTAGCGCGTCAGAGGGGAACCGTCAGAACAGGACACGCTTCCCCGTCCACGGACCGCAAACTAACCCATGCCCCTTGGCCCATCTGATCCGTTTTCGACCTGCGGATACGAAACTGCAAGATGCCGTTTGAGCAAACGACATCCTCAAACAAACCACCCAAGCCCGACTTGGACGCAGGAACCATCTCACCGACCCGAAAGGCGCCAAAAAACGCGGCACAAAAAGCAGCAGAAAAAAGCAACGACTCAAATTGAGAAGGACAACACTCCCCCGTTGCCGCCAGCAGTGCCACCAACAAGGCATAGGAAACCGGACGACTGCGCTCCCGCCGGACGTGGGTCCTCTGCTAACCCTTCAGCGCCTGCTGAATTAAAAAACACTTAGTCACATCTTCCCAACCCAAAAGTTTAAAATAAAAACTTACCGATAAGCGGGACTCCCACAGACTTCAACCGGTCGTCCAGCAACCAGGCCCCACCAAGCACCCCACGCCTTACAGTGTCCTGTCCAAGTAGCAGCCGCTACCGATGATTGGATAAGGGGCATCAATCGACTGTCACCAAATCCCCCACCAACCGGGGGCAAGGAGTCCCCTCCAGGGCCGCGTCCGGGCACATCCTCCGAAAGGCCTGAAACTGAAAACGGGACAAAGCATCAGCAATCACATTGTCAACCCCTGGGACATGGTGGGCCCGGAACCAAATATTCAGCTCCAGACAGCGAAGTACTAGATGACGAACCAGGGACAACACAGGAAGAGAAGAGGATGTGAGACCGTTAACCCAGTGAACCACACTCACATTGTCAGACCAGAAAACAACCCGGCGGTTACTAAAAAGATGTCCCCAAAGCTCCACCGCCCCCACAATGGGAAAAAGCTCCAGCAACGTAAGGTTCCGGCATCGCCCATCCTCACGCCATTCCCGAGGCCACTCCTCGGCACACCACGCACCATCAAAGAAGGACCCAAAACCCAAAGACCCAGCTGCGTCCGTGAACAGTTGCAGTTCACCATTGGGCAATTCAGCCGCCTGCCAACAAGTATGACCATTGTAGCATCTCAAAAATTCCCTCCAAACCAAAACATCAGCCCGCAACTGCCGGGAAATGCGTATCCTGTGTTCCGGATGCCGCGCCCCTCTCGTGGCCAATGACAGCCTCCGGGAAAAGACCCGCCCCATGGGCATAACCCTGCACGCAAAGACAAGGTGGCCCAACAACACCTGCATTTGCCACAATGTAACCTTCCACTAAACCCAACAAAGACTCCAACTTCTCACTCCGCAAGCGAAAAACCATTTCAACTGAATCGATCTCAATGCCCAAGAACGACATCACAGTAGCAGGACCCTCTGTGTTGTCCGCCGACAAAGGAACCCCAAATTTTCTCATAAAGAAACAAAAGGAATCCAAAAGAAAACGACACCTGGATGACCCAGCTGGGGCAACAAACCAAAAATCGTCCAAGTAATGAATAATAGAGGAACTGCCTGTTTCCACTCAAACCACCCACTCCAAAAATTTACTGAATAACTCAAAGTAGTGGCACGAGATGGAACAGCCCATAGGTAAACAAACATCAAAATAAAACAACCCGTCAACCCGACACCCCAGCAGATGGTGACATTCCGGATGAACCGGCAGCAACCTGAAGGCCGACTCAATGTCAGATTTGGCCATTAAAGCCCCAGCTCCTGCACCTCTAACCAGGGCAACCGCCCTATCAAAAGAGACATAGGACACAGACGCATCCTCCTTGGGAATTCCGTCATTCACCGAAGAACCCTTCGGGTACGAGAGGTGATGGATGAGTCGGAACTTCCCTGCCTCCTTCTTAGGCACCACGCCCAACGGGGACACCCACAGATTGTAAAAAGGTGGGACGGAAAAAGGGCCCATAAACCTACCCAAAGCTACCTCCTTGCCAATCTTGTCCCGCAGCACTTCTGGTCGCTCACGGGCCGATTTCAAGTTATCCGGAAAAACACCACCAACCGTACTCAACACAAACGGAATAAAGAAACCACATTCAAAACCATCTTCCAAAACCACAGCGGCCTCCCTAATGGGGTATCGCTCTAATCATCTCGGCGCATCTCGGCTACCCTCACTGGGGTCCTTCCCTCCGGCAGCAGACGCCGGGCGGGCGTTTTCGCAGCCCTAGGACATCGCACTGCTGCATGTCCCCCGCCGCAAGAGGAACACTCATGCTTGTACTTGCACAAGCTGAGAAATCGGCAGTGGCCCTCATTGAAGAGCCAACAAGCCCGGGCCTTCGCACGGCCACTGACCCCGTAGCCCCGGGCTGACCAGCGGCCCCCAACTGAAAGGACGGCCCTTTCTGGGACATCATCAGGCGCAACCAGACATCAGTCGCCTTAACACCCCAACCAACCTCCGGCTGCAACGCCAGCTGCCGACGGAATTCTTCGTCGTAACAACACCAGGCAGAACCCCCATGGGCCTTGTAGGCATTATAAACAGAATCCATATAAATAAAAAGCTCCGAACAATTTTCGGGATGCTTCTCACCCATAACACACCCCAAAACAGCAAAGGCCTGCAACCAGTTACCCATGGACTTGGCAACCTTAGGCCTAAAGGGGCCTGCCTTCTCAGACTGAGGTCTCCGCTCCTTATCTATGGTATGCTGGTCCACAGAAACCAGGGACCACAAATCCACATACGCTTTACCCCAAATCTTCTCCTTAACCGATTCTTCTACATGCACCCCCAAAGGGCTAAGCCCACAAAAGATAGCCTCCTTGTGCACGCCACCCTAACGGGGGACACACGACGGGCCCGGGCAGCTAGTTTTTACCCCGGTGGCCCTTCCAGCTTGGATAGAACGGCCTTCAGAACAGACAAAACATCAGCAGACCCACCCCCAGCACCCCAAGCCCCCGCAAAGTCGAACTCACCAGTCCACGCAGGAGCACCAGAAGAAGTCGAAGTGCCACGCCACGCCGGCGAGCCCTCCTGTCCGGGCTCGCCGAGCTCCAGGAGCTGTCTCTTCAGGAAGATGGCGATCGCCAGCGGGACGAGCGGGACCTCCGAGACCGCGCTCTGCACCTATGGTCCCGGCGACAACTGCGGTGTGACCGAGCACGAGACTCAGCAGCCCTGCACCGCCAAGAGTGGTCAGAACCCCGGGAGGATGATCTGGAAAACTGCCTGCGTGCACTCCTCACAGACCCCCTTGAAGCCCGATCACGCTGGGGCTGGCTGACCCGCTGCTCAGACACCTGACCCCCAGCAAGAGACAGTGAAGGGCCGGTGAGAGGGGGGGAGGTGGAGGTGGGGGCGCTACCTGCGGGACATTTATAGAAGAGGGGCCAGCAGCATCATCCCCGGGGCTGATGCTATCTCGGGCATCCTCAAATAAGGGGTCATCCTCACCCAAATCTACAGGGAGGGGGGGGCACAGCCAGCCCACCACCATGTGGCAGGCTGACTGCCGACACCCGCGCCGGCGGCGTGTCCGGAACCTCGTCTGCCGACGAGGAGGCACGAGATCCGGCCGAGGGGGCTTGATTATTTCCCATAACGGAGTCCCTGGATCTCCCACTGCACTGGCCAGGGACTGCCGCAAGTGCCGAGGTTGCGCGCGCGACTAACGGAAGCGCGCGCGCAGGAAGGGGCTGAGCCATCCCCCGTACCTCGGCTGTAGCTGCAGCAGGCCCGGGCCCCGTCAAAGAGGCCAAAGATTGCG